>NC_052161.1:11814144-11989393 GCF_902713615.1 Scyliorhinus canicula
CTCCAGTCTTTTAAGACAAATGAAGGTTCTCCCAGTAGATATTAATGAAGTGTCTATTTTCTGCCCAGTAGCCTCAGGAGTTCAGCAAAGTGAGGGGCCATATCGTGTGGTCAATTCAAAGCTCTTGGCAACATCACATGATGCATCATTGTTCACAGGTTACAGCCCGTGGCCCAGGACCACATTCAGCCCATCTGGGTTCTGAGAGCAGACCGTGAGCCACATTGTTAACCGTTACCCACACTCTGTGCTGCCACATTCCACTGATTTGTCCCCCAATCTGTACGTCTGGAGTGATTTGCACGTAAAGCGAGGGCGAGTGAAATTAGGTCCTGATTGCTGACTACATTGACTGTGGGAGCTGTGCGCTCGTTCTGCGTCCAAAGTCTAAATATTTATTTTGTTTTTACTTTAATAAGGACACGGGGAGTCCACACCCAATTAAATGAACAATTCTGATTTATTTACAATAATGTGTTATGGGCCAGGGTTTAGAGAACCCCAAAGTGTATCATGGAGTTCACCTGACCCACAACTTTTACTAGATTGTGGTATGGGGAGCACATGGCCCACTCTACAGGTGTGGTACAGCAGAAACGGAAAAGTATTTTTTAAAGCAAAACAATGTTTATTCTATGAACTCAAATTAACCTTTTTAAAACATACAGTGAACCTCTTAGCAACTATTAATTCAAATACAACCCCCAAAGACTACAACACTAAGTAATCCTTTAAGCTTTCCTTTTTAAAATCCATACGACTTAAAGACAAAACCTTTATCAGAAGCACATCAGGTTAAAGTCACTACTGAAAACATTTATAATTCTGAATTCACCAAATGATCAAGAGATGGTCTTTTGATGGCAGAGAGAACAGCAGTACACCTGCTTGGTCTGGCTTCAGCTCCAACACTGAAAACAAAACTAAAACACACCCTGCAGCCTGCTCAAAAACGAAAGTAAAAAGCTGACAGACAGCCCAGCTCCACCCACACTCTGACATCACTGCAGTAGTAAACACTCATTTCTTAAAGGTACTCTCACTACAAATATTTATATACACACCCATTTATAAACACCCATTTCCTAAAGGTACTCTCACATGACAAATGGTACATACATTTCCCGGTAGATCCCTGCCGCATATCTCCCCGTTGGGTGTCTTGTTGGGTGACCTTTTATGCATAGCTGAATGGAGTTTCCCGCCCCTCAGTGGGGAGCTGTTACTCCGCGACGGCCAGGATAACCATTCCCACATCATAAGTCCCGTGTGGGATATGACATTCCAATGACCCCCAAAGTGCGAAGACCGCCTTGATAACCGGTGAGAAGGAGAAGAAGGAGCAGGTGGAGGCCGACAGACTCCCTTCGGTTCCAGTAAATCTTTGTGTGGCTAAAGGGTCAGTCGGTGTATACCTCGTTGGTGAATGCCGTCTGCAGCAGGAATGATGTGGTGGATGATTGGCAGCAGACGGCTGTACCGTTCAATCTGCACCAGAGACCTCAGACGTCTGCGACTCCCATGTCTGAATCCAAAGGTACAATGTCGGGCATTTCAGCGTTGACAGAGGCTGGAGACATCACATCAGGCTGGTCCGACAATCAAGGTGCAGGATCAAGGACAGGTTTCTCCTGAGGAACCTCAAGAGATACCAACCTCCCCGAGCAAATATGATCCTAACACCGTCACGAGCTGGCCCCCCCCCCACCCCCCGAACCGAACTCGGTAAGAGACTGGTCCATTTGACGGACGACAATCACAGACAGCCAGCGAGCAACGTTGTTGAAGTTGCGAACGAACACCGCGACATCAGGTGTGAAGTGTTGAACTGGGCAACGGCCTTGCAAGTCCTGGTGACAGCGTCCCTTTGCGCCGATGTCCTAGAGAATTAAACTAAGTCGGGTATGAAGCCGACAACCTATGATCATCTCAGCGGGAACCACCCCAGTTACTGTGTGCGGAATGGTCCTGTATGAGAACAGATAACGTGCCAGCCTGGTGTCCATCGAGTCTGAAGTTGTCTGCTTTAGCCCCATTTAACCGTCTGCGTGTTCCCCTCTGCCGAGCGATTTGATGCCGGGTGGTTTGGGGCATTGCAGACATGATGAACACCGTTGCTTTTCACGATAATGGCACCAGATCTAACTTCTCGTCAACATCTTCATGTTGGACATTCCCGGGTGACCGCTGTGAAGGTCCTTTAACACTATTTAATGGCCCTCTGTCGGAACAACAACCCTCATACCCCACAATAGGATACCGTCTTCTATGGTCAGCTCCGAGAACTTCGAGGAGAAAGCCTTCAACTCACCTGGTAGCCCTGATACTGGCCACTGTAAAGCACATGATGTCGCACATTGGCAAGGATTGGGTATGTTTGCATCCGGTCACGAATACACGAGGCATTGACGGGCAAGGAGTCTATAAAATTCAACACTGTGACCACTTTGTCCGTCACAGGGGGCTTTGTGGATTCAGTTTGCAGGGGAAGACAACTCAACGCATCAGCAATCTGGGTCCCTGGGCTGTGCTCGGAAAAGTACTCAGAAACAGCAACAACAATGCCCAGCACTGAATATTTGTGGAAGCCATTGGTGGCATTGTCTTCTCTTCTAACCTCAAAGCCGTATTCACCATCAATTTATATTCTCCGCAGAGGTGGACTATCTTATCCGGCTTCATCACAGGGACCAATTGGCGAAGCACGTAGGTCAAATGATGCCCAAACTCTCCAAGCGACAATGTTTGTCACTACTTTCTCCACTAAGGCGCAGGGAACTGGACGGGCATGAAAATATCCGGGGCTGGGTTTCCGGGTCCACTTGGATCTTGGCTACGGCACATTTATTTGTATCCAAGCCAGTCTGGAAACGTCGGGGAATTTGCTCAGAAACTCACACAGGCTGCCAGATCCTACTTGGAAGATATGCTGGCAATCCAACTGCAGCTGGTGTAACCAATCGCAGCCCAATAGGCAAAGGCCACTTCTTGTACGACAATGAGGGGAAGGCAAACCGATTGGCACCCATAAACTACCCGGTGAGCGTTGTCCCCACAGTATTCAGACGCTCCGCAGTACAAATGGCTAAATGAGCGGCTGCGTCAGCCAAAGTCAAAGTATGCACACCACGTTTAATAAGATCAATGGTGCTTTATGCCACCACAGAAACGGCACCTCCTGCATCCAGTTCCATCTGGAGCATATGACCATTCACTTGCATCGGAACTCGAATAGAGGCCACACGGCCAAACAGCTTAACTGCATCTCAGCTTCATCTTCTGCTGCTTCTGGGTCATCCAGATGCAAGGCCTGGCCTCAGGGCTGACACCTACCTCAACCAGGGCCTGGAGCCCTGTCCCTCTTGCTGCCTGTGGTTATGGCTCGACTGGTTCCCGCACGACACACATGGGCTGGAATCTCCCTCAGCCGAGTCCGGAGATGTCCCATGTCTCAATGGCCAGCCTTTCGCCCAGAGGCTGGAGTCGCTGTGGCGGGCGGTCCAGGCCCTGGGGAGACCACGTAAAGGGCGACGCCCCAAACGTTCAACTCCATCCCTTGTATTTCTTGAAGGTCACATTCCTGCCCTCTCCCAGGACAAAGAGATCTGTAGCACCTGTTGAAAAGTCAGGGAGGTTTCGCCCAGCGGTTTCTTCAGTGTTTCCATATTATTTATACCCCAGACCAAACAATCACGGAGCATATCCGATAAAGCAGCTCCATACTCCATGGCTATTTTCTGTGACCGTGATATGAACCCGGTGATGGACTCACCAGGGGACCTCTCAGCCATGTTAAAATGATACCTTTGAACGATCGCTGACGGGGTTGGGTTAAAATGTTGCTCCACAAGAGCTATGAGTTGGTCGAATGATTGTGTATCTGGCGCCAAGGGTACTATAGCCATCTGGGATGGCCACTTACAATAGGGAACAGGGAAGGTCGCAAAGCATGATGGGGAAAATGGACAATGCGAGTTCAGGCAGGCTCAGAGCCTGAATGTATATTTGTGAGCGAGGAATCCAGACGGTATCGAAACCCCTGATTAGCGTTTTGATGGCCCATCTCCGCTAGACAAAGGATTGATACTTGAGTGACCGATACAATCCCAGACATTTTGGCGCCACTCCCTGTACTCGGGAAGCGTAAACAACAGGGTCAATGACCGCTTAGGACACACCCAGCCATCAAGTCACCCGCCCCTTTATTGGTTCGAATCGAACACAGTGATCAAGAATTACCCAATTAGTGGGGTCCAAACTGAAGGACTACCCAAAAGAGCGCGAAAACCCCCAAGGATAAAGAGAGAGACCATGTGTTCGGCCTCTCTTACCTGGCGCTCCGGCAACGTCCACTTCCAATTGCAGCCCCACCAGAAGCAAGTTCAAGTTCAACGGCCGCTACCAGACGGATGAGCCCAGCTGAGCAGCAGTTACTTCTCCAGACCCGATAGATACAGATCCGAACAAAGGCCACTGTTCCTCTGACCTAAGCCAGGTGAAGTTAAGTACAGGTTGTCATAGTTGATAGGTGTAGTTTAACTAGTAGTGTCTATGTTGCATGATTAATTGTGTGTGTAAATAAAATATCCTTGATCTTGAACTAACTAATTGATGTTTGGCCCTTTGATCGATATCCGGTTGAACCTTGTGGTGGTATCATTTGATACCTGGCGACTCTGAGCAATATAATATCGAGATCCAAAGAAGGAAGGGCAACTTCACTGACCGCCATATTTACAGTAGGTAAAAAAAGGCAACAGTACATAACACTTCTGATCACTCCAAACGTGTGCATCCCACAGGCCATCCACGGTCCACTGTCTGGCACTCATTCTCCGTGATGTTGCTGAAGAAGTAACATATCTGTTCTGCGTCTGGTTCCAGTCTTCAACACCGGCGTCAAGTGCATCTTATCGCCCAAATAGAGGCAACACCGGCGTCAAGTGCATCTTATCGCCCAAATAGAGGCAACACCGGCGTCAAGTGCATCTTATCGCCCAAATAGAGGCAACACCGGCGTCAAGTGCATCTTATCGCCCAAATAGAGGCAAACACCGGCGTCAAGTGCACCTTATCGCCCAAATAGAGGCAACACCGGCGTCAAGTGCATCTTACCGCCCAAATAGAGGCAACACCGGCGTCAAGTGCATCTTATCGCCCAAATAGAGACAACACCGGCGTCAAGTGCATCTTATCGCCCAAATAGAGACAACACCGGCGTCAAGTGCATCTTATCGCCCAAATAGAGGCAACACCGGCGTCAAGTGCATCTTATCGCCCAAATAGAGGCAACACCGGCATATGCATCCTGTCGCCCAAATAGAGGCATGGTGAAGTAATTGGTTCCAACCCGGGTCCAGAAAATCGGGGCGGTGACTCAGCCGAGTAGGTTGCAGAGTCGACAGCAAACCGGTTTACTCCTCATCGCCAGTTTAATAAGGACACGGGGAGTCCGCGCTTAGTAAAATAAAGAACTTGGTTTATTTACAATAATGGTATACTGTATACACTTCCCGGTCGATTCCCACTGGAGCTCTCTCTCCCTGGTTGTTGCCCTGCTGGCTGACCATTTATACAATGTGAAATGCAGTTACCCGCCCCCTCAGCGGGGGAGCTCGTACTCCACAGGAACCACGGCAAAGATAATCATTCCCACCCCGTAAGTCCTGTGCGGGATATCACAGTTAACATTTGAAGTTGATGACAACTCTAATAACGTATAAATGATTAAGCGTTTTCTATAACAAGTTGTGAAATATTTGGCGTGCATTAAATGTATTTAATCTTATTCATGGGATCACGGTTAGTGAACAAACCCCGATTTCGATCTTGCAACTCACTGAGGTGAAGGAGGGACCCTCACTGGCCTCTGGTTGCCCCATCACTGGGTTACAGGGAGAGGGAGGGGCAAGGCCTCAGAGCGATTTGAAAACAACGGGATGACAATTCTGTTTGTGTGGCTGCACCAGTGTGAACAGAGGTTGGCTGGGCAGAAATACCTTTCTCTGCTGTAATGTATCCTTTGCAATCCCCCCGGCTGATCAACAATGGAAACAGAATTTACCACAGAGAGTTGACCTGATGGAAACTGCTCTCTGCAGGTGATCATTCTCCAACCACTTCGAGTGGCTTTCTATCCCTAACACATCCTGCCCCGTCTCCGAACACTTCAGCCATGGCAAAGCTCATTCCAAAATCAAATGGAAGTGGCGGGGGGAGGGCGGGAGCCCATGACAATATTTCTCTGGAAAAAAGACACAAGTTATTCTACTTAAATTACTGCGGAACTAAAGTTTGAAGAATAACAGTGCTGTTGGACAAGAGTCAGAAGACACTCCGGCTCCCTGAAGGCTCTAGAGTTTTGACCACAGTTTGGCTCATTTTGGCACTTAGCTGCAGGCCCATCTGTCTCAGGCCTATCGACTCCAAGCAGCTGGCATTGCAGCCTAACCTCGAGAAAATGCAATTAACATCCACCAGCTACAAGACAAAGCAGCCATTTTCAATCAGACCGCGGGGGGCTGAATCCGTCATTTTATTGTCACCAGCCCACCAAAGTAACTTCAACATTTGTATCCACCTCAAGCTGAATGTGGGGTAGCCCCACCTCAAATGCAGTCAGTCACAAAAAAACGCAGGTCAACTATGAAAAAAAAGTATTTTAGTTTTTCAAATTCAACTCCCATGGCCCCGATAGAGCAGAATGGGGCATATTTTTCTGATATTGTCACCTTACAATGCCTGAATTGAGAACCCCCCTGTTAGAATTCTTAGAACTAATTGGTAACTTGAATAAAGAAAAAATATAGCGTTTATATATCATCTTTCCCTTCGTCAGGATATACTAAAGCATTTTCTTCTACAGGTCACTAAGGCAGACTTCTGTCTGTTGCCATAGCTATTTGTTCCTGCTAAAGGTCATTAAGTGACTTATAGCTTCCACAGAATGTCTAGAAACCCTGCAATGCAGAAGGAGGCCATTCAGCCCATCGAGTCTGCACCAACCCTCCGAAAGAGCACCCTACCCAGTACCAATCCCCCGCCCTATCCCCTTCGCAAGCGCATTGATCAGGGCCAATCCACCCAAAGTGCACGTCTTTGGATTGTGGGAGGAAACCCACTCATACACGGGGAGAAAGTGCAAACTCCACAGAGACAGTCACCCGAGGTCGGAATGAAAGCCGGATCCCTGCCACTGTGAGACAGCAGTGCTAACCACTGTGCCACAAGACCCATTTTTTGGAAACATTTTACAGCCAATTAAAGTGCAATCTCTGTGGTAATGTAATAAACTCAGCAGTCAATTTGTGCAAAGCAAGCTTGCACAAATAGCAGTGTGAAAACCTGTGATTAAGGGGTCGTAAAGGCAAGGTAATCATCGATTTAAACATTTACTTGTTTACACATAGATGGCTAATGGAATATTGTTTATGCTGAGGAGGTTCTCTGGGGCGTAGATAATTTATGAGGGATTGTGTTTAGTCCTAGCTAAGCAAGTCACGGGGCATCTTAGTGGAGAGGAATGGACAATGGTTTATGCTTTGGATACAGATGATATAATTAATAAGAGGAGCCAGGTCTCTCTGTAATTTGGCAGTCTGCTATAGGATTTTAAGTTAATAGAAGTGTCTGACAAGACAGAAGGATTTTCAGGTTGTTCCTGAAAGGGTCTCTCTTTAAATGACAGCACAGAGAAGTAACTAACCCTGATTGTTAACTGTATTTATAAGTGGCATTTGAACTGTATTGGGTTGCTTAATTGGAATATACAGTGGCAGGTGTAGATAGTGAGTTAAAGATTTTTTCCCCTTTTATTTAATTGTTAATTGTAAAGTTATTTCTTTATTGTTAATGTGGGTAATGTGTTTAAATTAAAGTTTGTTTTACCATGAAACATACCTTTTTTAAAAATACCGAATTTCTTTTAAATTTAGAGTACCCAATTATTTTTTTCCCAATTAAGGGGCAATTTAGCATGGCCCATCCACCTAACCTGCACATCTTTTGGGTTGTGGGGGTGAAACCCACGCAGACATGGGGAGGATGTGCAAACTCCACATGGACAGTGACCCAGAGCCGGGATCGAACCCGGGTCCTCAGCGCCGCAGTCCCAGTGCTAACCACTACGCCACATGCCTCCCCTATGAAACATACCTATTGGTCAGTTTTATCACTCCTGTGGTTTAGTAGTGTTCCCTCACAATCTTACAAATTGCAAATTGTTGGATTTCTCGTACAGCCCTCACACAAGAAGTGCAATTCTGAAACGACAGAGAAAATGCTGGAAAATCTCAGCAGGTCTGGCAGCATCTGTAGGGAGATAAAAGAGCTAACGTTTCGAGTCCGATGACTCTTTGTCAAAGCTCAATTCAGAAAGTACAATTCTGAACCGTGTGCACTCTCCTTCACTGCCCAATGTATTTGAGATCTTTCGTCACAATCATCCATTTCAAATCAAATCAAATCAAACCAAAATCAAAATCGCTTATTGTCACGAGTAGGCTTCAATGAAGTTACTGTGAAAAGCCCCTAGTCGCCATATTCCGGCGCCTGTCCGGGGAGGCTGGTACGGGATTTACTTTACCTTGACCGTTAGACTAAAGTAGGTATTAGTGAACTTTCCACTTTCACTTTCAATTGGCTTCACAGGAATGTAAATGGCGAGGCCTTGGAGTAAATGGCAGGCGGGTAAAGTCCATCAAGCCAACCTTCTCTTGTAGAGTCGTGACCTTTTCATGACCTTCCAATTACAGACATTTATGGCAAGGGCTGGTGCGAAACCTCCGGCAATATTTCCAGCCAGAGTTGGAGACTCTACAGAAGCCCTTAGCACATTCAGGGATTCTAAACCCATCATCCTAGAGGGCTTGCTTAGAGGGTCAAGCAGGTGATCAACCCACTGCCTCCACCTTGTCCTCCTGGACCTGGACTGGACAGGTGCACTCCAAGATAGTACCCAGCAGTCAACTGTGCTTCCTCGGATGAATTTTTCTACACAACTCCTCTGCCAATATGAAATTTGGGATCAGTTGAATCCTTGACGCTGCTATTTCTGCCGATTATCCGGGAGGATGGTTAAAACATCTATATATAACTGCTTTCTGCTTGTTCTTTGTAATTGAGGATGTGGTCGGGGAATATTTGGCTTCCAGTCTGGCTGCTCATCTCTTAGTCACATCGTCACTGCACCGCATTTATTAACCAAATTAAATGCATTCCAAGAAGCGTTTCGCAGATTGCAATAAATTATATTATTATCCCAGGATGTGAAGTTGAAGGGGTGATACACTACGTCAGTCATTCCGCCTTCAGCTCGAATTGGAAATGCTCGCTCCCAGGGAATTATATGTGGAGTTAAATCAGGAGGTGAGACAAATTTCACTGATTGAGAACAAATTGGATGGAGGCCCAACTCCATTGGCGTGTTGGAGGATTCCTGTCACTCAGGGCTGGTGCTCTGAAAACTGTGCACAGCTCTGGTCTTCTTATAAAACAAGCTTTTTAGAGACAGTGGGGATGTGGATAACTGAGAGGCTTTCGCGATCAGGGAAGTTTGATCACGTCCTGGCTCTTTCCTCCAGAACAAAGAACGTTGATGGGTGACCTGAAGATAATTGACGAGACCTCCCGGCTGTTCACATCGATGGGGTCTTCCAGTCCCCCTGATGATGCACGCCGGCTTCCGGTTCCCCGGCAGCATGGAGTGGATTCAATGGGAGATCCCATAGACAGCGGCGAGACCAGAATATCCCGCCGCTGGCCAACAACGAGCTGCCTCCCACTGCCGAGAAACGCGTTGCGGGGAGGCCAGAGAATCTCGGGTTTGATGGGTTAGTCGTAGAGATGACCTTTAAGTAGGGAGCGCAGAGTAAGTTTCCCAGATGTTCTCATTTTTGTTCTGAGGGTGGCAGTTTACGGCGGATGGGCCCACTAGCCCCAGGAAGAATTCAGGAGCAGCCACAGGGGCTGTAAGGTGCGAAGGCAGGCTGTGTGAAAGGCCCACCTCAGTGCTCTGGGACGTTTTAAAAAAAGAGAATAGAACAAAAACAGCCCTCCAGCCCCCCCTCCTGCACATGCCTTCACCCTCCCTACACACCCATGCCCCATCTCTGCCATCTCATCCCCCTACCCACCCATGTCCCATGGCCCCACCTACCCTCCATGCCAACCTGTGCCCCTCTACACACCCCCATGATCCTTCATACCCTTTATGGAAAACGATACCACTCTACTTACCCCCATGGCTCTTTATACGCCTTTGCCAAGTTAGTGCCAACTCATGCCAACCCATTACTCCCACTCATCACCCTCTGTCCTTACATGTTCCATGACAATACACCAAAGGCATGGTAAGGTGAAATAGAACAATGTTCTAAGTGTCTATTACATACTTTATCTTTTAAACATTCTCATTCATAAAACCTATTCAATACATTAAAATTCCTTAAACTGCTTAATCCTCGGTAAATGCAAACATTTTGTTCAAGTACGTAATCCCTTAAAAAACATGTATTTGTATTCAGAGCCCCGCATCAAACACTTTTATAACCACCTAGAGCTGTCAATCAAACTGTGAACTGACAGCCACCCCACAATGATAAAGATGGGTTGTGAAAACAGTCATGCAGCACAAATACTATAATGATAACCCTCCAGGCTTATGTTAACAGACAGATGAAATTGTAAGCACTGATTTTTTTTAAAACCGCAGACTGTTTTATTTTAGTTTAAAGAGTAGGAGAGTTAAATTCTTCTAAAGTGTGACAGTACTACAAAGCTTTTTAATTTTTAGACATATTCATATCTAGTCTTACCAATCACAAAAAGCACCTTATCGTTCCCAAAGTGCACCTTACCTTTCCAAACAACTCTGGCATCTTTAGATCTTTTCCTCAATGGTCTAAAGCCCACTGGTCGTGTTTTGGGCACCTCACTAACGGAAAATAGGTCTGTTTGAACTTCATTTTATCAATGCACAGCTGCCTCGGTGAACTACAACCCACCTGGCAAAATGGTGGGTGTCAGGAAATCCATATTCAGATCTCTGGCACCATTCTGGCTAAGCCGGAGATCCGGTCCATCCCCGCAAAGATTCAGGTCGATGTTTCCACCTGTGGGGCGACTGAAATGAGAGTTCAGAAATATAAAATAATCGCTGGTAAATTCAATTGGGAATCAGGGAGAAAATTCCTTCCTCCAAGAGTGGCTAAAATGTGGAACTCACTTCCACAAGGAGTAATCGCAGCAAATGGCATTTAAGGAAAAGGTAGAAAGAGCAGCACGTGGGGCAGTGGTTAGCGCTGCTGCCTCACGGCGCCGAGGACCCAGGCTCGATCCCGGCCCCGGGTCACTGTCCGTGTGGAGTTTGCACATTCTCCCCGTGTCTGCGTGGGTTTCACCCCCACATCCCAAAGATGTGCCGGGGAGGTGGATTGGCCACTCTAAATTGCCCCTTAATTGGAAAAAAATAATTGGGTCCTCTAAATTTATTTTAAAAAATAGATAAATACACAGGGGGAAAAGGTACAGGAGGATATGTTGATAGAATTAGGCAAACAAGAGGTGGGAGGAGGCTCGTGTGAAACATAAATGCTGGCATAGATCGGAGAGGCTGAATGACCTGTTGACTCAATGCAACTTAAAAAAGCTTAATTTGCCTCTCTCTGGAAGATTGGCTAAGGCTCAAGCACTCCACCCCACTGCACACTTGCAGCATTGGTGTGAAAGATCTCCTTCCGAGTTACAGCGGAAGAGGAAAAAACAGTGCCCAGTTTTGAAAAAATCCTGTTCAGCAACACAGGATGAGCATTACGGCCAAGCACAGGGCTCCTTAGTGTGGAAGGCTTTGACTATATAGAAAGCTGAGAGAACTCTGACTTCAATTGTATTCAGTTCCTATAAACTGGTAGACCGTGTAAAACATCCATTTCTCGTTCATCATGGAGTGGACAGCAGCAGCATCTTAAATTTACATAGCAGTCTTAGATAGAAGAATGGCTTGAAGATGCTTAATATATGTTAATTGTAAAATGGGCACTGAGCACGGGGATGGCTGGAAAACTCATCGGGAGAATTAGGAGTTGAGATTTGTAAGGTGGAAAGAGGTTTAGTGAGAGCCTGAGGCCGAAGCTGGGGTAATGGTAGGTTTCATCACCAATGAAAGTTAAGTTCACAATGAAACAGTCAGAGGATTCCCAAGCATCTGCAGACCAGCTCAAGGTGTCAATTCCGTTACAAAGCTCCGATGCACTGACCTGCTGTTAATTGGTGTGATGACATGAAAAAGAATTGGTGCTGTTGCTCCCGGCTCCAATCTGGGCATTAGCATTCCCAACAACACAACGCTCTTTTTGTTACTCAAGGCTGGACTTCACTAATTAACCCAACACATTATTCCCTCGCGTGTACATGAGCCCTTACGTACAGGAGGCTTTTTTCTTTAATATCTTGGAGTGAATCCAGGATTTTTTTAGATGTAGGTCAGGTCAAGCCAGGCAACAAAGACAATCATTGTACTAACAGAATAGCAGACAGGTCGCAAACAGGATTCTGAGCTCTGCTTGCCACGTGGAGATGGCGATGAGAGAAAGGCTAAACCCGCTCGCTATGGGACTTTGTTCCCATTTAGCCAAATCATGAATATCTTCCACTGGCCCGGCATTTTTTGATGACCATATGTCCTTGGTGCAACAGTTATAGTATGTCAGGTCTCAGGGTTCTCGTAATGACCGTTCTCTTATCATAGATAAGTAAGTCATTAACAACACTGAGATATTCCCTCTGTTCATGGTACTATCTGAGAATGGGATTGTGTGGCATGTACACAGGCCATCCTCTGACACAGCCACTCGGCCCTAAACACGTTCTTCATCACATTTCTGTGCCTCTCTGATTTCATTGAGTCAGTGAGTCGTTGCTGGTACACTTGGGTTTTTTGTCGGTGCAAAACTTTCTACCTCTTCAAGAAGGGTCCATCATCTTGTCCAGGCCTTGCCACTGGGGGAGGGGGCAAAACATCTGCTATATTCTGCAGCTTTCCCAGAATATTCTCTGTCTCTACATCAAACCTCATCAGCCTCAGTCTGAATTGTTGAACTTGAGGAGGCAGTTTTGCTCAACTCTTGCGAATTTAAGAGTGCCACTCAGGGTTCGGGAGCAGCGATTACGTCGCCAAAGGCAGCTTTTGCAACACGTTGAATCCCAAACCGTGGACCACAGTTCATCAATAAATACTGGAAATATACAGCATCATATAGATTTGTCCATACTACCAGCTCACCAAGATACCCTCAAAACATAGTGAGGCAGAAAGTGGAGTGCGTACAGTAAAAGCATCTCATAATCTTACTCTCTCTTGTAGAACTCATGGCAAGGAAGGCGCAGTGAGAGATATTCCAATAACGTTAACATCTTCCTCACCTGAGCAGACTCTGCAAATATTGTGTTAGTAGAACGGGACTGAGAATATTAAAGATATCGCGGCAGTCAAGGGAGGTGGAACTAACTCCATATTATTAATTTCTCCTGGTGTGCCTATATATTATGTTCATTTATCATCGCCTTCTCAAAATGAATAATCTGTTGTTGCCAAGCTGCAGGAGCAGGTTAAAGTATGCATGCTAAAACCCTGAGGACCATGTAAAACAGAACAAATGCTTCCTGTAAAATCCTGAAACAGTCCCAACAAAAACACCTTCAACACATTACCTTTTTAAGAGTAAATTTAGAGTACCCAATTCTTTTCTTCTAATTAAGGGGCGATTTAGCTTGGCCAATTCACCTACGCTGCACATCTTTTTGTGTTGTGGAGGTGAGACCCACGCAGACGCGGGAAGAATGTGCCAACTCCACTCAGACGGTGACCCGGGGCCGGGATCGAACCCAGGTCCTCGGTGCCGTGAGGCAGCAGTGCTAACCACTGCACCACCACGCCGCCCACCTGCAACAAATTACAAGCGATTCTCCCAATTATCATTGGTAGTCATTTGAGTCATTGATGGCACAGCATCAGGGAAATTTGGGGGTTCATATGTACGGATCTTTGGAGGTAGCAGACAAGTTAGCATACGGGATTCTTGGCTTCATGGTTAGAAACACAGAGAACAAGAGCAAGGAAGTGATGTTAAAGCTTTATATAACAGTGAAATTGCCCCAGTTGGAGTATTGTGTGCAATTCTGGGCAGTACCTTTTAGGAAGGATGTTAAACCCTTGGAGACAGAGCCAGAGGAGATTTATTGAGATCACGGGCTCCAGATATTGTTAGAACAGGAAAAGTTAAGGGGAGATTTAACACAGGTTTTCAGTGCGATGAAGCGTTTTGGTCGAGTAGATAGGGACAGAATGTCTCCACTGGCAGAAGCATTGGGATCAGTTCCATTTCCCTTTTTACAGAATAAGTAAAGAAATAAGATGGCAGGAGGATTAGTAACCACATCGTAAAGATTTACAATAAATGGGAAAAGAACCGGAGTGGGAATGTTTAATGCAGTGGGTTTTTGTGATCTGGCATGCTCTGCATGAAAGGCTGGTGGAAACTCTGTGGGCGGCATTCTCCGTCGCCCGACGCCGAAATCAGGAACGCCGATCGGACGGAGAATGGCTCCCGACGCCGAAGTCGGGGCAGGCGCAGGTTTGAGGCCCGGTAGCGATGCTCTGCCCCCTCCAAACTGGCATCATCGGGACATGCGCGGCGCGCACAGTCGCAACCCCATTGCGGCCCACCCCCGATGCTCCGCCTCCCATGATCCGAGTTCTGCCAGGGCTTGGGGGAGTGGTGGGGGGTGGCCAGGAGGTGGGCTGTGGGGTCGGGGTAGTCGAGTACGTGGTTCAGCATGGCCAGTGCCTTGATTGGTGGGCGTGTATGGGGGGTGTATGGCGACACGTGGCTGCAGCTGGTCAGCCCTGCGGATGTGCAGCCCGGGACCCGGCGATTCTCCGACTGTTTTCCGTGCATTCCGCGGGTGTTTCATGCGGCGTGGGTGTTCACCCCTCACCGGTAGCAGAATCGGTGCGGGTGTGGTGCCGATTTTCCTGTTGTGAAACACCACAGATCCTCCGTTGGCCTCAGCGCTCTGGAATGCAGAATCGTGCCCAGTGACGTTTAAAAAGGAATTGGAAATGTACTTAAACATCGGTGGGGGAGTGGGTGAAATCAAAGCTGTGGGGGAAAGCAGGGATGGTCAGAAAGCCAGCAATAGATACGATGGGCCGAATGACCTTCTTCTGTGCTGTGAGGCTGAATGACAATGATATTGGTGGGGTTCTGCGTACTATTGAGGCTCAGTCTTGTGTCGCAGTCGGAACCCTAATTCACAGATCTCTCTGAGCACAACGCCTTTCTGATTATTTTACCCCATAATTGTAGAGATAGAGAAAGAAAAACCACGAATGCGAGATATCCAAGAGAAAAGGCAGCAAATACGCAGTATGTTATTCAGCATCTGAAATAAAAGGGTGGGTCAGCATCTCAGGTGCGAAGGTAAGGCCTTATACTGTATCAAATTCACTAAAACGGATCTGTATCATCAGTAATACCTGTGCCTGAGTGTACTCGGGCAATTAACCTGGACACAGCCATCTCGCACCCACTATTAGAGAGAGAAGGAGAAAGAGGAATGTTGTGTTATGCATCTTCATGTAGCATCAGCTGCTTCCTTGATCTATCCTCTGACAAAGGAAGGTTCAGACTTGGAGATAGCTTTAACACATTTATTGAACAGTTAACAATTCTCCTAACGAGAGTTCGACTCTCCTGCTAATCTTGCTATAGTAACTCAGTCTAACTAACCAGTCTGCTCTAAGCCACATGGTGGGTGTGATGCTTCTGATCTGCCCCTGTCCTTCTCTCTGAGTGCCGCCTGTGGAAAGAGGAAGAGCATGTGTGTCCTGTCCTTTTATATGGGTTGCCCCCTTGTGGTCGTGCCACCTCTGGGTGTCTTGACTGCCCATTGGTCGAGTCCTATTCTATGTGTTCATTAGCTGTATGCCTGCATGTCATGACATATCTGGTGCTCCCTCTAGTGTTTACTTAGTTGTAGTGTATTTACATTAACCCCTTGTGTATTTACAGTGATGCATATCACCACAAGGAAAAGATAAGAAAATATTGAAAGGGAGAGGGGAGAAAACAAATTGGGTATAACTTGGGCATGGTAGCAGTTATATTACTGAATATTAATCCAAAGGCTTGGACAAAGGTCCAGAAACATGTGTTCAAATCCCACCCAATAGTATGGGAAGTTAAATTCAATGAAATAGACAAAGCTAGTATCAGTAATGGCGACCATTAAGCCATTCGATTGCTGTAAAAATCCACCTTTATCCTTCAGAGAAGGAAGGATCCACTGTCCTTATCTGATCTGGCCTAGATGTGACTCCAGACCCTCAGCAATGTTGGTGACTGAGTTTTAACTGCCCTCTGAAACGGCCGAGCAAGTCACTCAGTTATACCCAAGGTAGGGGCCCACCACCACCTTATCAAGGGCAATAAGTGCTGGTTGTGCATAAGTGAATGGATAAGATATAAATTCCTCAGCTACAACGTTGCCTGTCCTTCAATAAAAATTGCAGCACGGTAGCATTGTGGTGAGCACAATTGCTTCACAGCTCCAGGGTCCCAGGTTCGATTCCGGCTTGGGTCACTGTCTGTGCGGAGTCTGCACATCCTCCCCGTGTGTGCGTGTGTTTCCTCCGGGTGCTCCAGTTTCCTCCCACAGTCCAAAGATGTGCAGGTTAGGTGGATTGGCCATCCTAAATTGCCCTCAGTGTCCAAAATTGCCCTTAGAGTTGGGTGGGGTTACTGGGTAATGGGGATAGGGTGGAGGTGTTGATCTTGGGTAGGGTGCTCTTTCCAAGGGCCGTTGCACACTCAATGGGCCGAATGGCCTCCTTCTGCACTGTAAATTCTATGATAATTCTATGAAACACTTTGTGATGTCCTGAGGAAGTGAAAGGCGCTATATAAATGCAAGTTATTATTATTTCATTGTATGAAGAGCGCAGTGTCTTTGCCGTTATGCTCCTGGCACAAATCGGTGTCTCAGCTGACGGCTGCAGTTCACAAACCAGGGTCAATCCTTCAGTATTGATGGTTCTGGCAATACCTGAAGTGATGATTTCCTCTTTCAGATATGGGAATGAGTTTCTAAGACGTTAAGCTGAAAAGAGCAGTTATTTTCAATGTTTACTCTCTGATTATGTTTTCTCCTGAGGAGGGGGAGTACAATCTCCTAGGACTGCTGTGCTGGCAGCAACATATTTAATTAATCTGGGGAGAATTATGAGTGAAAATGTCAATGTCGAAATGAAACGTCAATGCTTTTTAATCAGTCAGATGAAAATCACTTATTGTCACGAGTAGGCTTCAATGAAGTTACTGTGAAAAGCCCCTAGTCGCCACATTCCGGCGCCTGTCCGGGGAGGCTGGTACGGGAATCGAACCGTGCTGCTGGCCTGCTTGGTCTGCTTTAAAAGCCAGCGATTTAGCTCAGTGAGCTAAACCAGCCCCAGTGAGCTAAACCAGCTAAACCAGATTGGCGATGCACGAGCAGAATCCAGCGTGTGGGTAAAACTGTGAATACCTGTTCTGTTTTAGTACTTTACAAGTATCATTTGTGTTGTATTGCGAGGCGATCGACGTTCAAACAGAACAGAGGGTCACTGAACGAACAAAACTACACAGGACAGCATAGCTACCACACGGGTCTTATTCTAACGATTCGCGGACTAACTCTGACCAATCCTCAACAACCAGGTCTGTGCCTAAACACCTGATAGGCTAGCGTTCACTCATTCCGTCCCCTTTAGCTCAGGACCATCATGTGACCCACAAAGTATCGCCCCTTAAAGGGGCCAAGCTAACACGTTCCTCCTTCCTTATGTTCCCTGTAATACAAAAAACAAAAAACTCTTATTTGCAGTTATATACAGACAAAGAGAGTTACAGTAAGGGAGCTTATACAAAGTTTATAAGGCAAGTCTATCAGGTGAACTTCTAACATTTGCCGAACGTTTCAACTTGGCCACTGATTCTTCCAGATTAGCAGCCTCCGAGTCTCCAACAAGGGCGGGCATATCGGTAGAGTTGACTACCTCTTCAGCGTTGACTACCTCTTCAGCTCATTCCGAGGCCCCTGTTGAATCTCCTGAGGAAGATCTTGGTTCTAACACCATCGCCTCAGCAAGTGATATATTGGTAGCTGGAATTGGGTCCGCCTGCCCATTTTCAGCGATGTCGGTCTCTCTCAAATGGTCAATGTATCTTCTTGCCTCACGGCCCTGGAGACGGGCCGAGTCCGGGCAACAACTCTTCCAGGTAACCATTCTGGCCCTCCACCAAAGTTCCGCATGAACACTAAATCGTCTGCTTGAAATGACCTTTCCCATTTGGCTGTACAGTGGTGGCTTTTCTGTGAGGCTTGCTCAGCTCCCCCAACAACAAATTTGGAAAAATAAGGTGGAACCGGTTCCTGAGACACCGGCCCATTGAGGGCTCAGTCGGGGCGACCCCAGGGTGGTATGCAGGGTGGAACCGTACGAGCATGATAAGTACAGCAAAGCCTGTTAGCTTGTTTTTTTCATTGATGCTTTGAAGCTTTTCTGGTCAGACCAGGCTGCTGTCCTTACGCTGCTGGATCCCATCGGACTTAACAATGAGCTGACCTCGGGCAAGCCATGAATGGCAAAGGTTTGGGGCAGCTTGTCCACTTTGCCTGCCGCTGTGGTGGAACGCAAAGACTGGACACCTTCCCAAAAATGGACCCGCAAAGTCTATGGGGGGGTCTCATCCAGGCATCCCCTGGCCACTCCCAATGGGTGCAGACTTGCTGCAGGCGGAAGGTTTGATTGAGACTGACAGTGGTCACACCAGTTGACTGTGCTTTCTATGCGATTGTCAATCCCTAGCCACCATCCGTAACTCCTGGTCTGGACCTTCATTTTAGATTTCCCAGGGTGACCACTGTGTAATTCTTGAAGACGATTCTGCCACCCCAGGGGTGAAACCCCTCAGGAGGATGCTGTCTTCACAAGTGATTTTGTCCCTATGTTGCATGTAGGGCTTAAATGTGCACTGACTTCTCAAAACGCCAGCCCTTAAGAACCATCCTCTTGATTCTTGACAACACAGGTTCCCTGCTGATCCATGCCTTAATGTGGCCGGATGAAACAGATAAGGTTTCAAGAATATGGAGAGCCAGGATGATCTCCTGTGGAGTGGGAGGTTGGGAAATAGTTTGCGGAAATGGAAGCCTGCTCAAAGCTTCCGCATTTGATATCCGGGTTCCTGGTCTTTGCTGAAAAGTATATGAACAAGCTGTCCAGAGCAGTGCCCAACTTTTCACTCAAGCTGAAGCTATTCGGGTTTATCTTCACGTAAAATGCCAAGTAACGATCTATGGTCTGAGACGATAGTGAAGGTCAATCTTCAACATAAAAAAAATATATATTTAGAGTACCCAACTCTTTTCTTCCAATTAAGGGGCAATTTAGGGTGGCCAATCCACCTATCCTGCACATGTTTGGGTTGTGGGGGTGAGTCCCACGCAGACACGGGGAGAATGTGCATACTCCACACGGACAGTGACCCAGGGCCGGGATCGAACCTGGGTCCTTGGCCGCGTGAGGCAGCAACGCTAACCACTGCGCCACCGTGTCGCCCTGTGTCAACCGTAAACATATTGATGATATTTTGAAGGCATAAATGACCGCCAGACTTTGTCAGTCTGGGAATATTTCCTTTCCGCATCTGACAGTGTTCTGGTTACGAGAGCAACAGTCCTTTCCACGCCATCTTCCATTTTGTATGAGAGTACCGCCCCGACGCAGGATGGAGATGCATCGTAAACACAATGGGTTGATCCGGGTTGAAATGGACCAGCAATGTTGGTGACTGCAGGGTTTGTTCATTCTGATCATTCTGATCCTCCTGATCGGGCAGCATGGTAGCATGGTGGTTAGCATGAATGCTTCACAGCTCCAGGGTCCCAGGTTCGATTCCCGGCTGGGTCTCTGTCTGTGCGGAGTCTGCACGTACTCCCCGTGTGTGCGTGGGTTTCCTCCGGGTGCTCCGGTTTCCTCCCACAGTCCAAAGATGTGCGGGTTAGGTGGGTTGGCCGTGATAAATTGCCCGTAGTGTCCTAAAAAGTAAGGTTAAAGGGTTGTTGGGTTACGGGCATAGGGTGATACGTGGGTTTGAGTAGGGTGATCATGGCTCGGCACAACATCGAGGGCCGAAGGGCCTGTTCTGTGCTGTACTGTTCTATGTTCTATGTTCTAAAAGACTTCCCATTTACAATGCCAGTGCTTTTCTAGCAGTTGAAGCTGGGCTGCCAAAATGGTCGACAGGTTAGGCAAAAAGCGACCGTATTAATTGACCATCCCGAGAAAGGGCTTCAATTCTGAGGCATTTTTTGGTTCCGGGACCCCATTTATTGATTTTATTGACTTCAAGCAGATGTAACCCCTTTGTATCAACTCTGAATACATCAGCCTGAGACCTGCACATTTCCCACTTTAACCGAATACCGGTGCTTCTTTAAACCACTTGAGGACTTCTTCCAAATTTTCCCTGTGTTCATCTGGTATTGCCCCGTCCCAAGGACATTGTTGTGTTATGTACTCTGGGATAACACAGGCTGCAACTGGATGCAGCTTTAACCAAAATGTACTCCAGACCTTGAAGTTAGTTCAATCTGATTTATTGAACCAGTAGCACAGTTAGCACAGTTCTCTATGAGTTCGACTCTCTGCTAACCTAAGTGTGGTTACTCTGTCTGACTGAACCAGACTAGCTCTTAGCCACGTGCTGGAGGTGTGATACTGTACATACACCCTGACTCACTCTGTAGATGCTAATCAGTGGAAAGAGGCGGAGTGTGAGTGCCTCATGCCTTTTATAGTGAGATACCACCCCTGAGTGTCCTGCCTGATCATTGGTCATGTCCTGTTCTCTGTGTTCATTAGCTGCCTGTCTGTGCCTGTCTGTATATCATTATCTACATGTCTGCATATCATGACAGACATCATCCAGATGCATGACAAGTTTTGGAATTCCTTGCAAAATTCTACGCTGGAATATCACACAGGTGAATTGCTGAGACAACCTTGTATATTGGAACAAACCTTTATTTATGATAACAAACTTTCTTGATCCATCTTCCAGCTCAAGCTGCTGATATGCATGACTTAAATCCAATTTGGTGTATTTAAGGTCCCGTGCCAACTTGGGACATAAATCTTCTATCCTGGGTTTAGAATATTTATCTACTTTAGCCACCCTATTCATTGTCACCTTGTAATCACCACAGATTCGGACTGTCCGGCTTCAACACGGGTACGATGGGTGTGGCCCATTCTGAAAACCGTGCTGGAGTAATTACCCCCAGGTCCTCGTGGCACTTCAGCTCTACCTCGACTTTCCTGTTTGGAGCATAAGGCGCTGGTCTGTCGCTAACAAAACCTGATGCTGCTTCCGACTCTACGTAGATCTTTGCAAGTGTAAGTGAAGTTGACGTAGTCCCACATGACCATAGGCTGCTTTCTCCTTTGAGGGGGGAGAGCTGATTGGTGGTGATTTAACCTCAGGTGAGGGGCAAGGTTAAGAAGGCGGGGCCTTCATGGCTAACCTCTGCGGTACTGGGCTCGCTCTGCATCACAAACCAGCCAATTGAGCTAAAATTTAGCTGCACAATTGCCACAGTTGACTGCTGTGGCTCTCTGACTGGCCAGCTGTGGCTCTCTGTCTGGCCAGCTGTGGCTCTCTGACTGGCCAGCTGTGGCTCTGTCTGGCCAGCTGTGGCTCTCTGACTGGCCAGCTGTGGCTCTGTCTGGCCAGCTGTGGCTCTGTCTGGCCAGCTGTGGCTCTGTCTGGCCAGCTGTGGCTCTCTGGCTGGCCAGCTGTGGCTCTCTGACTGGCCAGCTGTGGCTCTCTGTCTGGCCAGCTGTGGCTCTGTCTGGCCAGCTCTGGCTCTCTGTCTGGCCAGCTCTGGATCTCTGTCTGGCCAGCTGTGGCTCTCTGTCTGGCCAGCTGTGGCTCTCTGTCTGGCCAGCTGTGGCTGTCTGTCTGGCCAGCTGTGGCTCTCTGTCTGGCCAGCTGTGGCTCTGTCTGGCCAGCTGTGGCTCTGTCTGGCCAGCTGTGGCTCTCTGTCTGGCCAGATGTGGCTCTGTCTGGCCAGCTGTGGCTCTGTCTGGCCAGCTCTGGCTCTCTGTCTGGCCAGCTCTGGCTCTCTGTCTGGCCAGCTGTGGCTCTGTCTGGCCAGCTGTGGCTCTGTCTGGCCAGCTGTGGCTGTCTGTCTGGCCAGCTGTGGCTCCCTGTCTGGCCAGCTGTGGCTCTGTCTGGCCAGCTGTGGCTCTGTCTGGCCAGCTGAGGCTCCCTGTCTGGCCAGCTGTGGCTCTGACTGGCCAGGTGTGGCTCTCTGTCTGGCCAGCTGTGGCTCTGTCTGGCCAGCTGTGGCTCTCTGTCTGGCCAGCTGTGGCTCTGTCTGGCCAGCTGTGGCTGTCTGTCTGGCCAGCTGTGGCTCTCTGACTGGCCAGCTGTGGCTCTGTCTGGCCAGCTGTGGCTCTGTCTGGCCAGCTGTGGCTCTCTGACTGGCCAGCTGTGGCTCTCTGACTGGCCAGCTGTGGCTCTCTGTCTGGCCAGCTGTGGCTCTGTCTGGCCAGCTCTGGCTCTCTGTCTGGCCAGCTCTGGATCTCTGTCTGGCCAGCTGTGGCTCTCTGTCTGGCCAGCTGTGGCTCTCTGTCTGGCCAGCTGTGGCTGTCTGTCTGGCCAGCTCTGGATCTCTGTCTGGCCAGCTGTGGCTCTCTGTCTGGCCAGCTGTGGCTCTCTGTCTGGCCAGCTGTGGCTCTCTGTCTGGCCAGCTGTGGCTCTGTCTGGCCAGCTGTGGCTCTGTCTGGCCAGCTGTGGCTGTCTGTCTGGCCAGCTGTGGCTCTGTCTGGCCAGCTGTGGCTCTGTCTGGCCAGCTGTGGCTCTGACTGGCCAGGTGTGGCTCTCTGTCTGGCCAGCTGTGGCTCTGTCTGGCCAGCTGTGGCTCTGTCTGGCCAGCTGTGGCTCTCTGTCTGGCCAGCTGTGGCTCTCTGTCTGGCCAGCTGTGGCTCTGTCTGGCCAGCTGTGGCTCTGTCTGGCCAGCTGTGGCTCTGTCTGGCCAGCTGTGGCTCTCTGTCTGGCCAGCTGTGGCTCTCTGTCTGGCCAGCTGTGGCTCTGTCTGGCCAGGTGTGGCTCTCTGTCTGGCCAGCTGTGGGTCTGTCTGGCCAGCTGTGGCTCTGTCTGGCCAGCTGTGGCTCTGTCTGGCCAGCTGTGGCTCTGTCTGGCCAGCTGTGGCTCTGTCTGGCCAGCTCTGGCTCTCTGTCTGGCCAGCTGTCGCAGGCTGCACGCTGGTGTGCTATAGCTCAGATACCTTTCCAATATTGCTTCTGTTTCCCAAAATACACATTAAGCTCAGGACTGTTGCCCATTACTGTCAGCGTGAAGACAATAAACATTCCCTGAATGCCTACTTTCAATAACCAGCAACAAAACCCTACTTTACAATTACAGAAAGGTGAAATTACTACTGGGCAAAGCAATTAAGAAAAGCAACATGAAACTATTGGAAACAGTGCTGAGGGAGTGGACACTTGCTCGTCCGAGCACGTGCGCCTGGCCACTTGTGTGCCAGCTGTTCTGAATGACTGGCACAGCAGCTCCGCAGAGAGTCTGTGAGGAGCTGCCTTTCTACAGTCGGCCTCAGCTGAGAAGAAAGAGACGTTATTACATCCTCCAGCACAGGACAGGGTTTCTCTGCGCTTCTCACATAGCAAACCCCACACAGTCTCTTTGTTCCGATGGGTTTCTGTTGTTAAGCGATAGGACAGTTGAAGAGAAGATTGCACACACGGGGCCTGATGGGGCTGGGGTGGGCTGGGCTGGGGGCAGGGGGGAGGGTTTAGGTTATTCCTCCCCGTCACGTGTATATTTTCCTGTCTTTCCTTTCCTGATAGTACTGACAGCTTTCCAGCGACTCACCCTTGCCCCTATTCTTCATGTCCACGTGTCAGCTTGCCAATCGATCTTGAAACCTCTGGCATTCTTGTTCAATCCAGTCACAGTGTGATATCCGCTCCAGTTAGGGATAATAATAATAATCATTATTAATGTCCCAAGTCGGCTTACATTCATGTAATGAATTGATTACCCGCAAATGCTCGCATTCCAAGCATTGTCTGGCATCTCTGACTTTGTCTATATAAATGTTTCTGGAACATACCTCTCCATTCACCTGAGGAAGGAGCTGTGCTCCGAAAGCTCGTGTTTGAAACAAACCTGTTGGACTTTAACCTGGTGTTGTAAGACTTCTTACTGGGCTTACATTAACACTGCAATGAATTACTGTGAAAATCCCCCAGTTGCCACATTCCGGCGCCTGTTCGGGTACACAGAGGGAGATTTCAGAATGTCCAATTCACCTAACAAGCACGTCTTTTGGGACTTGTGGGAGGAAACCGGAGCACCCGGAGGAAACCCACGCAGACACAGGGAGAACTCCGCATAGATAGTGACCCAAACCGGGAATCGAACCCAGGTCCCTGGCGCTATGAAGCAACAGTGCTACCCGTTGTGCTACCGTGCCGCCCAGCGCTGGGTATCAGTCAGGAATAGGGAACCTGGACGATTTCCCCCTCCCCATCTCAGGGGTTTTGAGATGAGTTCCCCAGATCCCCAGAGCTGCCACAACGCAGGTCAGCTCATTTCGCATCTACATGCTGTCACTCAGCAAAATTCTGGCCTTTTCTGCATCCCCAATTTGAATCTGTCCACCGTTGTTGCCCATGCTGTCAGTTACCTTGAATTTCCTCTCGAAACCTCTCCGTTCTCTACTCGTCCTGTCGTCCTGTAAAGCCAAGTCTGTCAACTTTCCCAAATCCCCTACGTGGCTGATTTTAAATGGTGTCCGATACCACTCCAGAGAAGCGCCTGGTTTTCCCTTCATTGAAGGTGCTAAATGAATGCAAGTTGTTGCAAAATTATAATTCAAATTCTATCATTGCTCAGGTGTTTCTTGAACGTTATTAAATTCCGATTGATGAGAAACCATTTCAGAATGTCACTTTGATCTCGGTTAGTGACAAGGGTTATTTTGTTTTGCAAGTACTCTTATCGGGGGTCACAGAATGGAAACACAAATTCACAGTACAGGAAGAGGCCATTCGGCCTGACGTGTCTGTGCTAGCTCTTGGAAGGAGCAATTCACCTCGTGCCACTCCCCTGCCTTCACCCATTCTTCCTTTTCAGATAATAAGCTGAATGCCTTGACTGAATCTGTCTCCACCACATTCTCTGTTTTTTAAAATAAATTTAGAATGCCCAATTCTTTTTTCCAATTAAGGGGCAATTTAGCATGGCCAACCCATCTACCCTGCACATCTTTGGGTTGTGGGGGTGAAACCCACGCAAACACGGGGAGAATGTGCAAACTCCACACAGACAGTGACCCAGAGCAGGGAATCGAATCTGGGACCCTGGAGCTGTGAAGCAACAGTGCTATCACTTTGCTGCGTGCCAGGTGCAAATTAGCCACTGTGTTTACCTTCCTTTTTTTTTAATTTAGAGTACCCAATTAATTTTTTCCAATGAAGGGGCCATTTAGCGTGTCCAATCCACCTACCCTACACATCTTTGGGTTGTGGGGGCGAAACCCACGCAAACACGGGGAGAATGTGCAAACTCCACACGGACAGTGACCCGGGGCCGGGATCGAACCTGGGTCCTCAATGTCGTAGGCAACAGTGCTAACCATTGTACCACCGTGCCACCCCCTCCACCACATTCTCAGGCAGCGCATTTTTTTGGAAAGACATTTTATTGGCGGCATTTTCAAGCATACGCATAATAATGAAGAAAACCACAAAAATTAACCGCGGTAATTAATAGCAAAGGCCAAAATATCCTTACCCACCCACTCCCCTCCCCAACCATCCCCCTCCCACACACACACACTACCCGCTGGGACCCCATTGCCTGCCACTTCTTTTTTAACTTATCTGGCAAACATTTGGAGGACCAGCGTGGTAACCTGGGTAAGTTGTTGCCAGGACTGGGCCAGTGTCCTATGTCTATAGACCTACAGGATTGTGAAGCTGGAAAATACGTTGATCATTTGAGAAGGAGAGAAAGCGTCAGGAAAAAGGGAGAGGAATGTGGTAGCGTGGCCACTTTAAGGGGGCTGTCAGAACCCCACGAGAACAAAGGGGAAACCATCATTGATCTCCCGGTGGGACCCATGGAGCACGGGCTACCCAGATAGGGGGCGGAGGACACTCATCTGGGGCTCGTTATGGACGAAGATAACAACAGGCCCAAAGCAGGGCCTGATGTTGTCGGGTTCTCCCTGCAAGGACTGCACTGGGAGTGACAGGCTGCCTTGAGCAGGACTTTGTAAATAGTTTAAATGCAGGTATGTTCATTTACCGCCAGCTTCCTCTGATTTATTAAAGGGGCAATCCTTCATGAGCCATATGACCGGCCCGGAGCCTATGGGGATGGAACGCGCAAACATTAGCCTATCAGGTGTTTAGAAGGGGTCCTGGCTGCTGGGGTTTGGTTAGAGTGAGCTTGGGAGTTGAGGGGAGTAGACCTGTGTGCTAATTGTGTCTGTTTGTAAAGTGCTGCTTAGTCAAATAAATCCGTTGTGGTTTAATAAGCCTCGTCACTTGCCTCTCAATACAACACTGTTTATGTCCTTTTGAAGTTCTACACTACACTCCTCACAGTTTAAAACGTCTTACAACACCAGGTTAAAGCCCAACAGGTTTGTTTCAAACACGAGCTTTCGGAGCGCAGCTCCTTCCTCAGGTCTCCACTTAAGCCCTCACTTCCACCCTCTCCCCTATAACCCAATAACCCCTCCTAACCTTTTTGGGCAATTTATCATGGCCAATTCACCTAACCTGCATTTCTTTGGAGTGTGGGAGGAAACCGGAGCACCCGGAGGAAGCCCACACAGACATGGGGAGAACGTGCAGACTCCGCACAGACAGTGACCCAGCGGGGAATCGAACCTGGGACCCTGGCGCTGTGAAGCCAAAATGCTAACCGCTATGCTGCTGTGCTGCCCATATATCAGGGGTCTGTGGGTTATAGCAGGGTTCTATGGCGTCTAGAAAGGGTCTGAGGGATCTATAAGTGATGTTCTGGGCTCTGGAAGGGGGCTCTAGATTCCAGAAGGGGTCTGAGGGTTCTATAAGTAGTCTATGTGCTCTAGAAGTGGGTTCCAGAAGGGGCCTATGGGTTCTGGAAGCTACTCCACCCTGCAGACATTCCAGCTGAGCTCCATTTTCCCCTCACACAATGCCCAGGCAGAGTGCGTCTGGCTCAAGCCACAGAAAGTGATCAGAACTCTGACCGATTATTCACTTTGCCAGCCGGGAGATACAAAGTGAAGGGTCTTTGCGAGCACCATGTCCACGATCAGCTGACTCAGTACCGAGCAGGCACCGAAACAGGCATTTTCCCAGCTTGTATACGGTTTAGTTTCACTCTGGCCAGTGCGTCACCAGAACAACAACAATAAAAACAATATAATAAAACAAATGATAAATTACCCATTGAGAGATGGGGGTATGCAAAGCAACACTATTTAAAACGCAAAGCAGGACAGCGAGTCAGAGGGTCAGTACTCCGTGTGGTCGCACATTGCACATTCTAACCATTCTCTCAAAGTCTCTCCTGAATTTCTCAATTGGATTAATTATCCGTTCTGGCCTCTAGTTTTGGAGATTTTCTTTTCACTAACCCGCACGGAAGAGGCTGGGAATAGAGGCTGAAGTCTACGAAGCTGCCAGTAACTTGAAAGTCTGCCTTCCAGGTCAAGTACAATAACTCAGGTTAGAGAAGCAAATACATCAATTCTGACAGAAATAGGTTAGTGTTGTAGGTTTGCAGGAAGTCCCCGATAAGGAGATGATGTGCAGGTCTGTTTCTGAGCAAGCTGTTAAACAGGGGTAACACACATCAAAGTTTTGACTGTGTGGGGTCAGGTGGAAGGTGGTGCTGGAGCTTGTCAACACTCAAGGAGCCGACTCTCAGGCTGGTCACAGAGCAAATGGAGGAATTTCAGTCGTTTGAGAGCTGGGCCTGGACCTCGGCGTGTGCGGAAGTTCCAAATGGTATGAGGAAATGAATAGGCTGCTGAACAACATCAACTGATGCGCACATAATGAGATTTGCCACTGACGGAACAGAACTGAGGGAGTGCTGCACTGTCAGAGGGTCAGTACTGAGGGAGTGCCGCACTGTCAGAGGGTCAGTACTGAGGGAGTGCCGCACTGTCAGAGGGTCAGTACTGAGGGAGTGCTGCACTGTCAGAGGGTCAGCACTGAGGAAGTGCTGCACTGTCAGAGGGTCAGTACTGAGGGAGTGCTGCAGTGTCAGAGGGTTAGTACTGAGGGAGTGCCGCACTGTCAGAGGGTCAGTACTGAGGGAGTGCTGCACTGTCAGAGGGTCAGTACTGAGGGAGTGCCGCACTGTCAGAGGGTCAGTACAGAGGGAGTGCCGCACTGTCAGATGGTCAGTACTGAGGGAGTGCCGCACTGTCAGAGGGTCAGTACTGAGGGAGTGCTGCACTGTCAGAGGGTCAGTACTGAGGGAGTGCTGCACTGTCAGAGGATCAGTACTGAGGGAGTGCTGCACTGTCATGTGGGTCAGTACTGAGGGAGTGCTGCAGTGTCAGAGGGTCAGTACTGAGGGAGTGCCGCACTGTCAGAGGGTCAGTACTGAGGGAGTGCTGCACTGTCAGAGGGTCAGTACTGAGGGAGTGCCGCACTGTCATGTGGGTCAGTACTGAGGGAGTGCGGCACTGTCAGAGAGTCAGTACTGAGGGAGTGCCGCACTGTCAGAGGGTCAGTACTGAGAGAGTGCTGCACTGTCAGAGGGTCAGTACTGAGGGAGTGCCGCACTGTCATGTGGGTCAGTACTGAGGGAGTGCCGCACTGTCAGAGAGTCAGTACTGAGGGAGTGCCGCACTGTCAGAGGGTCAGTACTGAGGGAGTGCTGCAGTGTCAAAGGGTCAGTACTGAGGGAGTGCTGCACTGTCAGAGGGTCCGTACTGAGGGAGTGCTGCACTGTCAGAGGGTCAGTACTGAGGGAGTGCCACACTGTCAGAGGGTCAGTACTGAGGGAGTGCTGCACTGTCATGTGGGTCAGTACTGAGGGAGTGCCGCAGTGTCAGAGGGTCAGTACTGAGGGAGTGCTGCACTGTCAGAGGGTCAGTACTGAGGGAGTGCTGCACTGTCAGAGGGTCAGTACTGAGGGAGTGCTGCACTGTCAGAGGGTCAGTACTGAGGGAGTGCTGTACTGTCAGAGGGTCAATAGTGAGGGAGTGTTGCACTGTCGGAGGGTCAGTACTGAGGGAGTGCCGCACTGTCAGAGGGTCAGTACTGAGGGAGTGCTGCACTGTCAGAGGGTCAGTACTGAGGGAGTGCTGCACTGTCATGTGGGTCAGTACTGAGGGAGTGCTGCACTGTCAGAGGGTCAGTACTGAGGGAGTGCTGCACTGTCATGTGGGTCAGTACTGAGGGAGTGCTGCACTGTCAGAGGGTCAATAGTGAGGGAGTGTTGCACTGTCGGAGGGTCAGTACTGAGGGAGTGCCGCACTGTCAGAGGGTCAGTACTGAGGGAGTGCTGCACTGTCAGAGGGTCAGTACTGAGGGAGTGCTGTACTGTCAGAGGGTCAATAGTGAGGGAGTGTTGCACTGTCGGAGGGTCAGTACTGAGGGAGTGCCGCACTGTCAGAGGGTCAGTACTGAGGGAGTGCTGCACTGTCAGAGGGTCAGTACTGAGGGAGTGCTGCACTGTCATGTGGGTCAGTACTGAGGGAGTGCTGCACTGTCAGAGGGTCAGTACTGAGGGAGTGCTGCACTGTCATGTGGGTCAGTACTGAGGGAGTGCTGCACTGTCAGAGGGTCAGTACTGAGGGAGTGCTGCATTGTCAGAGGGTCAGTACTGAGGGAGTGCTGCACTGTCACAGGGTCAGTACTGAGGGAGTGCTGTACTGACAGAGGGTCAGTACTGAGGGAGTGCTGTACTGACAGAGGGTCAGTACTGAGGGAGTGCCGCACTGTCAGAGGGTCAGTACTGAGGGAGTGCTGCACTGTCAGAGGGTCAATAGTGAGGAAGTGTTGCACTGTCGGAGGGTCAGTACTGAGGGAGTGCCGCACTGTCAGAGGGTCAGTACTGAGGGAGTGCTGCACTGTCAGAGGGTCAGTACTGAGGGAGTGCTGCACTGTCATGTGGGTCAGTACTGAGGGAGTGCTGCACTGTCAGAGGGTCAGTACTGAGGGAGTGCTGCATTGTCAGAGGGACAGTACTGAGGGAGTGCTGCACTGTCAGAGGGTCAGTACTGAGGGAGTGCTGCACTGTCAGAGGGTCAGTACTGAGGGAGTGCTGCACTGTCAGAGGGTCAGTACTGAGGGAGTGCTGCACTGTCAGTGGGTCAGTACCGAGGGAGCACTGCACTGTCAGAGGGTCAGTACTGAGGGAGTGCTGCACTGTCAGAGGGTCAGTATTGAGGGAGTGCTGCACTGACAGAGGGTCAGTAATGAGGGAGTGCTGCACTGTGTTATGGGCCAGGGTTTAGAGAACCCCAAAGTGTATCATGGAGTTCACCTGACCCATAACTTTTAATAGATTGTGGTATGGGGAGCACACGGCCCACTCTACAGGTGTGGTACAGCAGAAATGGAAAAGTATTTTTTAAAGCAAAACAATGTTTATTCTATGAAATCAAGTTAACCTTTTTGAAACATACAGTGAACATCTTAGCAACCATTAATTCAAATACAACCACCAAAGAATACAACACTAAGTAATCCTTAATAAATTCCCAAACAATATCCAGAAGACAAAAGAAAAACACTTTTCAACAGAAGGACATCAGGTTTAAGTTCACTGCTGAAAACAGTTATAATTCTGAATTCACCAAATGATCAAGAGATAGTCTTTTCATGGCAGAGAAAACAACAGTACACCTGCTTTGTCTGGCTTCAGCCCCAACATTGAAAACGAAACTAACACTGAAAACGAGCCTTCAAACATTTCTTAAAGTGACATTCTCATGACACGTCCCCCAAGAAAAAAACCCCATCAACTTCAAGATGGTTTCATTTTACACCTTCTCACTATCCTTTAAGAAATGCACACAGTAAGTTTACTTTTTTGTTTCAAGAAACAACACACGCAAACAGGTATAATAATATAGTCCATTTCTTTTGTTCTTCTTCCTCTAACTGAACCTGCTTCCGTTCATCACATTCGTGACAAAGCATCGGCTATCATGTTTTCTTGTCCTGCCGCGTGTACTATTTTAAAATGAAATGGCTGTAACAATAAACTCCAGCGAAACAGCCTTGCATTGTTATTCCGGAATCGCTCCAAAAACTTCAACAGATTATGATCGATATATACAACGGTGTCAGACTGATTGCTGGTCACATAAATGTGAAAATGTTGCAAAGCCAGCACCAAACTCAAAGTCTCCTTTTCAATCGTGGAATACTTTTTCTGGTGAGAATTCAATTTCTTTGAAAAATAACCAATAGGCCGCTCTAGCCCTTCGTCGTTGTCTTGTAGAAGCACCGCAACTACAGCCACATCACTCGCATCAATAGCCACTTTGAATGGTTTGGTATAATTTGGGATGACTAACACAGGATCAGTGGTTAACACAGCCCTCAGGCCCTCAAATGCCTATTGACACTCCGCTGTCCACTGGAATTTGTTACGCTTCTTGAGCAAGTCCGTCAGTGGAGCGACCACACTGCTAAAATTCAGTACAAATTTCCGGTAAAATCCACTCACACCACAAAATTGTATTATTTCCTTTTGTGTCGAGGGTATCGGAAACTCCCCAATAACTTTTGTTTTCACGTCCCTTGGGACCATTCGACCCTGTCCGATTGTATGGCCAAGGAAAGTGACTAGGACCTTTCCAAATTCACTTTTTGCAAGGTTTATCACCAAACCCGCCGCCTCCTGAAGTCGATCGAATAATTCCATCAGATGTTTTAAATGTTCTTTCCATGTCTGGCCGAAAATGACCAGATTGTCGATGTATACTGCACAATTGGGTAATCTTGAAATGACTTTGTTAGTTAACCGTTGTGGCTGGGGCGTTTTTCATGCCAAATGGCATAACTTTGAATTAGTATATACCATCTGGAATCTCCTTCGTCCTTTTGGATAAAGGTACAGTAACCTTTGAGTAAATCCAATTTGGAAATAAAAACTGATTGTCCCACTTTCTCAATGCAATCCTCCAAATATGGGATAGGATAAGAGTCCGTTCTTGTAACTACATTAACCTTTCTATAGTCCACACACAACCGTTGGGTTCCATCCAGTTTTGGTACCATCACTATGGGTGAGCCCCATTGGCTGCAACCCACTTCAATTATGCCATTTTTAAGCATACTCTCAATCTCTTCGTTAACCTGTGCCAATTTTAAAGGGTTAAATCCAATTGGATGTTGGTTGATTGGAAGTGCATTTCCCACATCAACATCAGGTATAGCCATTTGAGTGCTTCCCAATTTATCTCCACAAACTTGCCCTTGTGATATCAATAACTCTTTCATGTCAGTCCGTTTTTCCTCTGGAAGGTAACTCAACAATTTATCCCAATTTTTAAGAACATCCTCATTTTCCAATTTAATTTGAGGTATGTCAAATTCATAATCATCTGGATTTGGTTCGTCACTTTGAGTTCGAATCATTAAAACCTCCTCCTTTTTCTCTCCTTCCCTTTCAAAGTACCTCTTGAGCATATTCACATGGCCCACTCGGTGAGTCTTCTTTTTGTCTGGTGTTTTTACCACATAATTCACCTCACTTAATTTCCTTTCAATCTGATACGGTCCACAAAACCTTGCTTTTAAAGGTTCACCTACCACTGGTAACAATACTAAAACTTTATCTCCACAGGCAAAACTATGAACTTTGGATTTCTTGTCCACTACCCATTTCATCACATGTTGTGCACCTTTTAAATGCTGTCTAGCCAATTCACCTGCTCTATTTAATTGTTTCCTAAAATTTGACATGTAATCCAATAATGTAAGTTCCGATTTCTCACTCACCAATTTTTCCTTCATCAATTTAAGTGGTCCTCTTACCTCATGACCAAAAATTAGTTCAAAAGGACTGAATTTGGTTGATTCATTAGGTGCATCCCTAATTTCAAATAGTACAATGGAATTCCTTTATCCCAATCCTCTGGATAAACTTGATAATAAGCCCTCAACATTGTCTTTAATGTCTGATGCCACCTTTCTAATGCTCCCTGCGATTCTGGATGGTATGCAGTTGATATAAATTATTTTATTCCTAAGCTATCCATAACTTCTTTGAATAACCTTGAGGTAAAATTTGATCCTTGATCCGATTGTATTTCTGTGGGTAGTCCATATCTAGTAAAGAATTTAAGTAACTCCTCCACAATCTTTTTAGCTGTAATATTACGTACTGGAGTGGTCTCTGGAAACCTAGTAGACACATCCATTATCGTCAAAAGATATTGATTCCCATTTTTCGTTTTAGAAAGCGGTCCTACTCAATCAATTACGACCCTTGTAAAATTGGAATTGGTATTAAAGACACTGGTGTTATCACTGCTTCAGGTTTCCCTATCACTTGACATGTGTGACATGATTGACAAAATTTAACAACATCTTTATGTAGTACAGGCCAATAAAAATGTTTTTGTATTTTAGCTTGCATTTGCCTTATTCCCAAATGACCTCCCATTGGTACCTCATGTGCAACTTGCAGCACCTCTCTTCTATACCCTATCGGCAATACTACTTGATGAACTTCTGCCCACTTTTCACCCGCCTGCATATGTAGAGGTCTCCATTTTCTCATCAAGACATCACTTTTATGGTAATAACACTCTGGTATACACTCAGATTCCTCTTCTGTGTATGCTTCCTGATACATCCGTTTTATTTCTACATATTTCTGTTGTAACTCCGCCAATTTTTCTGAATTAAAATATCCGCCACATCCTCCACCTGTTCTTTTCCAACCATCTGATCAAAAATCTTTGCTGATAATTGCACTTCCGCTTCATCTTCACTCTTTGATTTCTCCTCTTGTCTTAACCTGTGACTTTGCAACCTTGTTACTACACAATCCGGAAAAATCCCACAATATTCACCCTTCAACACTTCAGTTGTCTGATTTTCCACTGGCTTATCAACCACAGTAGGCATCACTCCCATCTGCGATCCATCTATATCATTACCCAAGATAAACTGTATTCCTGGACAAGATAGTTTCTCTATTACTCCTACTGCCACTTCACCACTCTTCACTGGGCTTTCCAATCTTACCTTATATAATGGAACACTACTCCTCTCAGCCTGAATTCCACATATTACCACCTTTTCTGGCAATATTCTTCCCAAACTATATCACTCCTCATCTCTTACCATTAAAGATTGACTAGCTCCCGTATCTCTTAAAACTGTGACTTCTTTACCTGCTCCTCCTGATACACACGAGTAAACTTTACCTACACAAGTAAATTCTTTGAAGTCATCTTGCACCTTCTTATCAATCACCTCTTGATTAGGCTGTACAATATTTTGCACCTTCTTCGCTTGGGCTTTCCTTTACCGCTTTAACAAACCCCACTGTCTTATCTTGTTTTACCATATCAGCCTTTCCAGTGCTTTTCTACCACCACCAACACTGTGACTTTACATGGCCTAGTTTATTACAGTGAAAACATTTGAAACTTTTCATGTCTCTTCCACTCTCCTGGATTAATTTTTTAGTCTGAGGTACACTCTCCTTATTATCTCCCATCAGATCACCTTTACCTTTACCACTTGAGTATTTCTCATGCCCCACAGTTTCTATCCCTCACAGGCTGAAACTGATGTCGGAAACCAAGCTTTGATTTACGAACTAATTCATAATCATCTGCCCTTTCTGCTGCTAATCTCACAGTTTTAACCCTCTGCTCTTCCACGTGAGTTCTCACTACATCAGGAACTGAATTTTTAAACTCCTCCAAAAGTATAATTTCTCTGAGAGCTTCATACGTTTGGTCTATTTTCAAAGCCCTTATCCACCTATCAAAATTACTCTGTTTGAGCCTTTCAAACTCCATGTACGTTTGACCAAATTTTTTCCTTAAATTTCTAAACCTTTGTCTGTAGGCTAAAGGCACTAGTTTATATGCACCTAAGATGGATTATTTCACCTCCTCATACGTCCCAGATACCTCCTCCGGTAGTGATGCAAACACTTCACTAGCCCTAGTACCAGCTTTGTTTGAATCAGTAATATCCACATGTCCTGTGGCCATTTCATTTGTTTAACTACCTTCTCAAATGAAATGAAAAAGGCTTCCACCACCTTCTCGTCAAACCTTGGCAATGCTTGCATATATTTAAATTGATCCCCACCAAGCCTTCGACTATGATGCTCTTTCTCACTATCCTCATCGCTATCATCCAACTGTACGTTCCTTTGCGTCTGCCAATTTTAACTGACTGTCATGTTTCATGGCCATTTTCTGAAGTTCAAACTCTCTCTCTTTATCTTTCCCCCTGATCTGTATCTCCCTTTCTCTTTTTTTTATTCTGCTAGGGCTATTCGTTCTTTTCTCCTTTCTTCTCTCTCCTTTTCTTTTTCCTCTCTCTCTCTTTCGTATTCAAGCTGCTTTCATTCTTTCTCGTGTTCCATTTGTTTAATTTGTAACTGAATTTTTGCCATTTCCAATGAGTCAAACTGTATCTCAGGCAACTTTAAATGCTTAGCCACCACCATAATTACCTCACCTTTTCTTATTTTGTCAGGTAATGTTAACTGCAATGTTTTTGCCAAATCTAACAGTCTGCTTTTAGTTGCTGTCCGTAAGAACATGGAACATAGAACAGTACAGCACAGAACAGGCCCTTCGGTCCTCGATGTTGTGCTGAGCATTGTCCGAAACCAAGATCAAGCTATCCCACTCCCTGTCATTCTGGCGTGCTCCATGTGCCTATACAATAACCGCTTGAAAGTTCCTTACGTGTAAGGTACTGCGTGTGACCGTCTCCAACCCCCAAAACTTCAGAGCCTCTGAAAGAGTCATTGTCCACAACACACTCCCTACTTAAACTAAAATACCACAACTGAAAAGCAACGTCAATATGCTCACCCCTCACTGTTTTAAGTTTACTAAGCCAATCCAATAGTTAGACTTTTATCCCGGACGATCCCCCAATTTGTTATGGGCCAGGGTTTAGAGAACCCCAAAGTGTAACATAGAGTTCCCCTGACCCACAACTTTTCCTAGATTGTGGTATGGGGAGCACACGGCCCACTCTACAGGTGTGGTACAGCAGAAATGGAAAAGTATTTTTTAAAGCAAAACAATGTTTATTGTATGAACTCAAGTTAACCTTTTTAAAACATACAGTGAACATCTCAGCAACCATTAATTCAAATACAACCCCCAAAAACTACAACACTAAGTAGTCCTTAATAAATTCCCAAACAACATCCAGAAGACAAAAGAAACACCTTTTAAAAGAAGTACATCAGGTTTAAATTCACTACTGAAAACAGTTATAATTCTGAATTCACCAAATGATCAAGAGATAGTCTTTTCATGGCATAGAGAACAACAGTACACCTGCTTTGTCTGGCTTCAGCTCCAACACAGAAAACAAAACCAAAAAAACCACAGACACACCCAAGTGTGTCACTCTAGTGAAACTAAAAAGCAGAGCCAGAGCTCAGCTCCACCCACATTCTGACATCCCTGCAGTAACATGAGCATTCAAACATTTCCTAAAGTGACATTCTCCTGACAACTGTCAGAGGGTCAGTACTTAGGGAGTGCTGCACATTCAGAAGGTCAGTACTGAGGGAGCGCCACACTGTCAGAGGGTCAGTACTGAGGGAGCACCGCACTATCAGAGGGTCAGTACTGAGGGAGCACCGCACTGTCAGAGGGTCAGTACTGAGGGAGTGCCGCGCTGTCAGAGGGTCAGTACTGAGGGAGCGCCACACTGTCAGAGGGTCAGTACTGAGGGAGCACCGCACTGTCAGCGGGTCAGTACTGAGGGAGTGCCGCACTGTCAGAGGGTCAGTACTGAGGGAGTGCTGCACTGTCAGAGGGTCAGTACTGAGGGAGTGCTGCACTGTCAGAGGTCAGTACTGAGGGAGTGCCGCACTGTCAGAGGGTCAGTACTGAGGGAGTGCCGCACTGTCAGAGGGTCAGTACTGAGAGAGTGCCGCACTGTCAGAGAGTCAGTACTGAGGGAGTGCTGCACTGTCAGAGGGGTCAGTACTGAGGGAGCGCTGCACTGTCAAAGGATCAGTACTGAGGGAGTGCTGCACTGTCAGAGGGTCAGTACTGAGGGAGCGCTGCACTGTCAGAGGGTCAGTACTGAGGGAGCGCTGCACTGTCAGAGGGGTCAGTACTGAGGGAGCGCTGCACTGTCAAAGGATCAGTCCTGAGGGAGTGCTGCACTGTCAGAGGGTCAGTACTGAGGGAGTGCTGCACTGTCACAGGGTCAGTACTGAGGGAGTGCTGCACTGTCAGAGGTCAGTACTGAGGGAGTGCTGCACTGTCAGAGGGTCAGTACTGAGGGAGCTCTGCACTGTCAGAGGTTCAGTACTGAGGGAGCACTGCACTGTCAGAGGGTCAGTACTGAGGGAGTGCTGCACTGTCAGAGGGTCAGTACTGAGAGTGTGCCGCACTGTCAGAGAGTCAGTACTGAGGGAGTGCTGCACTGTCAGAGGGTCAGTACTGAGGGAGTGCTGCACTGTCAGAGAGTCAGTACTGAAGGATTGCCGCACTGTCAGAGAGTCAGTACTGAGGGAGTGCTGCAGTGTCAGAGGGTCAGTACTGAGGGAGTGCCGCACTGTCAGAGGGTCAGTACTGAGGGAGTGCTGCACTGTCAGAGGGTCAGTACTGAGGGAGTGCCGCACTGTCAGAGAGTCAGTACTGAGGGAGTGCCGCACTGTCAGAGGGTCAGTACTGAGGGAGTGCTGCACTGTCAGAGGGTCAGTACTGAGGGAGCTCCGCACTGTCAGAGGGTCAGGACTGAGGGAGTGCTGCACTGTCAGAGGGTCAGTACTGAGGGAGCGCCGCACTGTCAGAGGGTCAGTACTGAGGGAGTGCTGCACTGTCAGAGGTTTCTAACTTGCTGATGAAAAGCTAAAGCGAGGCCCTTTCTCGTTTGGAAATAAAAGATGCCATGGCACTGTTTCAGATAAAATCAGAGGAGTTATTTCTGCCTTGGTTAATATTCATCCTTCAAGAAGCATCATTTAAAAAAACTATCTGGCTACTATTGCATCACTGTTTGTGGAACCGTGCTGATATGCTCCATTACCTATATTGAATGGGCTGGGCAGGGTAGGGACGCTTTTGCGGTCTAGGGAGTCAAGAAATAGGGGCCTCACAGTCCGAATAATAAATTAATCATTAAGAACTGAAAAGAAAAGTCTTCACTCATATGGTTGTGATTCTTTGAAAATCCTTTACCCCAGATTGCTGTGGTGCCCGTGTCCTTGAGTATATTAAACACAGAGATACATTGTTGGATGGTAGGAAAATTAAGGGATATGGGATAGTGTGGAATTGAAGTGGAATTTGAGCCATGATTGTACTGAATGGCAGAGCAGGCTATAAGTTAGCTAAAGGCTTATTTACTCCAGCTCCTTTTTCTCGTGTTCTTGTCTTATTGGAACTGTGACAGTGGGCGCGGTCTACCAGTGACGCGCACCATGGCGCAATATGGCCAGTAAATACCGGGAGGCCCCGCGAGATGTTGCGATGTGAAGCCTGCCAATGTGGGTGTGATCACCTTTCCGCAAATATACATGTTAGAACATAGAACATAGAACATTACAGCGCAGTACAGGCCCTTCGGCCCTCGAAGTTGCTCCAAGCCCATCTACACTATTCCCTTATCGTCCATATGCCTATCCAATGACCATTTGAATGCGTTTAGTGTTGGCGAGTCCACTACTGTTGCAGGCAGGGCATTCCACACCCTTACTACTCTCTGAGTAAAGAACCTACCTCTGACATCTGTCCTATATCTATCTCCCCTCAATTTAAAGCTATGTCTCCTCGTGCTAGCCATCACCATCCGAGGTAAAGGGCTCTCACTGTCCACCCTATCTAATCCTCTGATCATCTTGTATGCCTCAATTAAGTTATCCCTTAACCTTCTTCTCTCTAACAAAAACAGCCTCAAGTCCTTCAGCCTTTCCTCATATGATCTTTCCTCCATACCAGGCAACATACTGGTAAATCTCCTCTGCACCCTTTCCAATGCTTCCACATCCTTCCTATAATGTGGCGACCAGAACTGCACACAATACTCCAAATGCGGTCACACCAGTGTTTTGTACAACTGCAACATGACCTCATGGCTCCGAAACTCAATTCCTCTACCAATAAAAGCTAACACACCGTACGCCTTTTTAACAACACTCTCAACCTGGGTAGCAACTTTCAGGGATCTATGCACATGGACACCGAGATCGCTCTGCTCATCCACACTACCAAGAACCTTACCATTAGCCCAGTACTCTGTCTTCCTGTTATTCCTTCCAAAATGAATCACCTCACACTTTTCTGCATTAAACTCCATTTGCCACCTGTCAGCCCAGCCTTGCAGCTTATCTATGTCCCTCTGTAACTTGTAACATCCTTCTGCACTGTCCACAACTCCACCGACTTTAGTGTCATCTGCAAATTTACTCACCCATCCTTCTACGCCCTCCTCCAGGTCATTTATAAAAATGACAAAAAGCAGTGGCCCCAAAACAGATCCTTGTGGTACACCACTAGTAACTGGACACCAGTCGGAGCATTTCCCATCAACCACCACCCTTTGTCTTCTTCCAGCTAGCCAACTTCTGATCCAAACTGCTAAATCACCCTGAATCCCATGCCTCTGTATTCTCTGCAATAGCCTACCATGGGGACCCTTATCAAACGCTTTACTGAAATCCATATACACCACATCAACTGCTTTACCCTCATCCACTTGTTTGGTCACCTTCTCGAAGAACTCAATGAGGTTTGTGAGGCACGACCTACCCTTCACAAAACCATGCTGACTATCTCTAATCAAATTATTCCTTTCCAGATGATTATACATCCTATCTCTTATAAACCTTTCCAAGACTTTACCCACAACAGAAGTAAGGCTCACTGGTCTATAGTTACCAGGGTTATCTCTACTCCCATTCTTGAACAAGGCGACAACATTTGCTATCCTCCAGTCTTCTGACACTATTCCTGTAGACAAAGATAACTTAAAGATCAAAGCCAATGGCTCAGCAATCTCCTCCCTAGCTTCCCAGAGAATCCTAGGATAAATCCCATCCGGCCCAGGGGACTTAGCTATTTTCACACTTTCCAGAATCGCTAACACCCCCTCCTTATGAACCTCAAGCCCTTCTAGTCTAGTAGCCTGTATCTCAGTATTCTCCTCGACAACTTTGTCTTTTTCCTGTGTGAATACAGATGAAAAATACTCATTTAGCACCTCTCCTATCTCGTTGGACTCCACGCACAACTTCCCACTACTGTCCTTGACTGGCCCTACTCTTACCTTAGTCATTCTTTTATTCCTGACATATCTATAGAAAGCTTTAGGGTTATCCTTGATCCTACCTGCCAAAGACTTCTCATGTCCTCGCCTGGCTCTTGTTAGCTCTCTCTTTAGAGCCTTCCTAGCTAACATGTAACTCTCAAGCGCCCTAACTGAACCATCACGTCTCATCTTTACGTAAGCCTCCTTCTTCCTCTTGACAAGTGTTTCAACTGCTTTAGTTACCCATGGTTCCCTCGCTCGACCACTTCCTCCCTGCCTAACTGGTACATATTAGAGCGAGACAGCTAGTTTCACTCTAATGTGCAGTTCCCTGAGGTAACTGTTGTGATCTTTGTATGGGCATGTACAAAAGGGGTTAATGGGAAATCGGAAGATCACTAGAGGGCAGCACTGGTGGGTATAAAAGCCAGACGCAAGCAGCTCTCTGCCTCACTTGGTGATCAGACTGTGACAAGAGCAGGGGCATTGATCTAGCTCAGGGTGACTAGTGTGGTCAGACATAGCTACTGTATATAAACTTTGTAACCTTTCTACTGGTATTGATCTTGAAGTAAAGAACTCACGCAGTTGTTAACTTAGTTACTCAATAAACCTTTCAATACCTCTAGACGTCTTCGAGCCTTCTTCATTAAGGTACAGAAAGCCTCTTCTTTTTTTAAAAAAATAATTTTTATTCAAATTTTTGCATAATATCAACAACAAAAAGACAGAATTTTTTTTTTTTACAAAGAACAGAAAGAACAGCCCCCCCCCCCCCCCCCCCCCACCGCCCCCGCGCATACACAGCGGAAGAGATAAACTAACACCCATCATTCCCCTAAAACATCTGCCCGTCCCTTCGATAGACAGGACAGAAACCCCCCCCCCCCCGCGTATACACAGAAGAGGAAATGAATTAATGCCCGACATTGGCACAGAACAACTATGCCCGTCCCTTTAGTACAAAACATCCCCCCCCCCGGGTTGCTGCTGCTGCTGCTGGCCTGTTTCTATCGTTCTGTCAGGAAGTCCAGGAATGGCTGCCACCTCCTGAAAAACCCCTGCACTGATCCCCTTAGGGCAAATTTCATCTTCTCTAGCTTGAGAAACCCTGCCATGTCATTGACCCAGGCCTCCACGCTTGGGGGCCTTGCGTCCTTCCACTGAAGAAGAATCCTCCGCCGGGCTACCAGGGACGCAAAGGCCAGAACACCGGCCTCTTTCGCCTCCTGCACTCCCGGCTCCTCCGCAACCCCAAATACTGCGAGCCCCCATCCCGGATTGACCCTGGATCCTACCACCCTCGACAACGTCCCTGCCACACCCTTCCAAAATTCCCCCAATGCTTGACATGCCCAGAACATATGGGCATGATTTACTGGGCTCCCAGAGAACCTAATACACCTGTCCTCACTCCCAAAGAACCGGCTCATCCTTGTCCCGGTCATGTGAGCACTATGCAGCACCTTAAACTGTATGAGGCCAAGCCTCGCACACGAAGAGGAGTTCACCCTCCCCAGGGCGTCCGCCCACGTCCCCTCCTCAATCTCCTCACCCAGCTCCTCCTCCCATTTACCCTTCAACTCCTCAACCGAGGCCTCATCCATCCCCTGCATCACTTGGTACACCGCTGAAATCCTCCCCTCCCCAACCCACACCCCCGAGAGCACCCTGTCCTGGACCCCACGCGGCGGCAGCAGAGGGAACCCCGCCACCTACCGCCTGACAAACGCCCTCACCTGCATGTCCCGAAAGGCATTCCCCGGGGGGAGCCCGAACTTCCTCTCCAGCTCACCCAGGCTCGCAAATTTCCCGTCTATAAACAGGTCCCCCAACCTCCTGATACCTGCCCTGTGCCAACTCAGGAACCCGCCATCAATTCTCCCCGGGACAAACCGGTGGTTCCCCCGTATCGGGGACCCCATTGAGGCCCCCACCTCCCCCCTGTGCCGCCTCCATTGCCCCCAAATTTTGAGGGTAGCCGCCACCACCGGGCTCGTGGTATACCTCATTGGAGGGAGCGGCAGCTCACACAGGATGCCATCTCCAGCCTCTTCCATGCTGCCCCCTCCCCCTCCCTCACCCACTTACACACCATCGCTGCATTGGCAGCCCAATAGTGCCCACAGAGGTTGGGCAGCGCCAGGCCCCCCCATCCCTGCCCCGCTCCAGTAATACCCTCCTCACCCTCCCAGAAAGCCTATTCAACAACTGGATTGAGTAACGCATGTTACGCACAGTAGTGCTACCAAACAGGCTACAGTAAGGTAACAAAAGAGTAACCAAGGTGTCCATCGCCTTGGAAACCTTGGGTGAGCACCGTTCAGTACTTATCTCCACAAACAGGACCAGATGGAACAGCATTCGTGGGGGTCTCCCAAGGGATCAGAGGCCCCCACGTGCTTCCAATTAAGGCACAATTTAGCGTGGCCAATCCAGCTACCCGGCACATATTTTTGAGTTGTGGGGGTGAAACCCACGCAGATACTGGGAGAACGTGCAAACTCAACATGGTGACCCAGGACCGGGATTGAACCCGGGTCCTCGGCGTCGTGAGGCAGCAGTGCTAACCACTGCACCACCATGTTGCCCCCGAGGACCCCCTTGGCGGGGGTGGGGGGGAGGGGGGGGTGTTCAGGGGTTGCGTCTGGGGGTCGAGAGATCTGAACACCATTTTTAAATGGCGTCCCAATCTCTGTGCACTGAGGAATTTCGGCGAACGTGAGGAACATTTCCGGAATGATGTGGTTTCATATTGCACTAATATGTGGCATAAAACTACACACATTAGGATATAAAATTTGACATTCCTAATCACCACAAAGGGAAAAAGCATACAAGTTAGGAGCAGGAATAGGCCAATCAGCCCCTCGAGGCTGCTCCTCCATTCAATAAGACCATAGTGCATCTTATCTCCACTTGCCCACTCTATCCCCACTAACCTTGATAGCTGGTGATAGAAATGTCACATCGACGCAATGATTGAATGTGCCTTTCTGAGATTGGCTTTGTCTTGCTGGTGTCTGACCTGTGCTAACACTAACACACGTGGGAATTCAAAAAATAAAGCGTTCTAAATTTACCCCTTCCCCAGAATGAAAGCAGGTAATTTAGGAAGCAGCTTCTCTCGTTAAAGACTCGCCCTCTGAAATAATTTGAATTTCTCTGCACTTGGAAGCCTGATCCTGCACATATGTTCATGAGTTAATGTATTTTTAAAAATTGGAAGGCTTAAATATCGCAGAAAACCGAGAGACTGAGAAGAACATGCATCTGTCAGCTGAGTCAAACTATAAATAATTGGAATAATATGGTGTGCGAGGTGGGGGGTGTGGGGGTGAGTAAAGCTAACAGGCTGCTTATCCCTTGCATTGAAAGAGAGAGTTTCATTTATATAGCACCGTGCACCAGGACATCCCAAAGTACTTTGCAGTTTTTGGAATTAGTCGGTATTGTAGGGAACGTTTGCAGCCAATGAGCGGAGCAAGTTCCTGCGAACAGCAATGTGATCATGATGGGATGATCTGTTTTTGTGATGTGAGCTTCAGGATAAATATTGACCAGAAGATCTGGGAGAATGCTCTGATCGTCTTCACAATAGTTGCAAATCTTTCATCTCGGTCCGAGAAGGAAGACACTAACACACTTGGTTCAAAGTCTAGTCCAAGAGGCAGAAGATCCAACAGTTCAGCACTTTCCAGTGTTGCACTGTGAGTTTTCACTCAGATTTTGTTTTCAAATATCTGGAGCTGGAATCGAACCTACAGCCTCCCGTCTCAGAGATGAGGAAAATTCAGGTAAAGAGCTACATAGCACGACCAAAACTTTAAAAAAAAATAATTTAGAATACCCAATTAATTTTTTCTAATTAAGGGGCAATTTAGCATGGCCAATCCACCTCACCTGCACATCTTTGGGTTGTGGGGGCGAAACCCACGCAAACACGGGGAGAATGTGCAAACTCCACACGGACAGTGACCCAGAGCCGGGATCGAACCTGGGACCTCGGCGCCGTGAGGCTGCAGGGCTAACCCACTGTGCCACCGTGCTGCCCTCAACACGACCAAAACTGACTCGGAAAGAAGACAAAGTGCTTTTGATGAAGAATCACTGAGCTGAGAAGGATTGTAAAACCTCAAACTCGGAGAAAGTGAAGGGTGAGTTAGATTTGGACACTTACAACAGGAGGTGAATTAATATATGGGAAGCTAAAGACCTCTGCCAAACCAGAGAAGTGGCTGGGGAGGTTTCTGACCAGCTATTGGGCACGGTGGCTTAATGGTTAGGTCACTGCACTAGTAATCTCGAGGCCTGGACTAACAATCCAGAGACATGAGTTCAAATCCCACTGAGGGACTGGGATTTCAGTTAAAGACATCTGGAATAAAATGGCCACAAAACTACCAGGTTATTGTAAACTTTCATCTGATTCACTAATAATATCCTTTGAGGCAAGAGAATCTGCTGCCCTGCCCCTGGTCTGGAGGTTATGTTGTTAAGTGCCATCTAAAACATGCCGAACAGACAATGCTCGCAGTGGTTTTGAGAAGGTTCTTCACTGCCACCTTCCCCCTATATAGGTGATAAATGCTGACTTGACCAGTGACACACGTGTCACATTCAAAAGACATCATATATGTAGTGACCTTTATGTAGTTAATTTCTGTCCCGCTTCATTGGTGCAATATTGGCATCTGGAGGAAGACGTGACATATTGCATACAGATGTGAGTGAAGCCAGAATATTAATGGCATTGTCATCAATGGTTGTCTGTTTTCCCTTTGGTAAAGTTAAAAGGTTTCTCAGTAAAACATCTGCTTTGAAACAAGGCATACTTTGAGTGAAGAGAAATAATTTTGCCCATTGGGTAAATGATGCTTTTGTTAAATGGCTTTGTCGGACAGAGAGTGGGAGACATATTGTCAGACATATGGGATGGTGATGGTGTCACTGGGATAGTAATCTAGAGGCCCAAGTTCATGCTCCTGGTGGAAATCTTTTTAAAATCAATGAATTAATACATTTGATTAATAAATCTGGAAATGAAAGCTTGTCTCCGTGAGGGTGAACACATAACCATCATTGGTTGGTGTAAAAAACCATCTGCTTCACTCAGGTCCTCCAACGAAATAAATTTGCTGTCCTTACCTGTTCTGGCCTACATGTGACTCCAGACCCACAGCACTGTGCTCGACTCCGAACTGTTTCTGAAATAGCCCCAGTGAATCACCACACCAATGTTGAAGCAATGGTTCAAGAAGGCAGTCACCACCGCCTTCTCAAGGGCAATTAGGGAGAGGCACTAAATGCTGGCTTTGCCCGTGGTGCCCACATCCAAGGAACGAACAAACACAAATACAGCTTGTCTTTCGAGGTTGAGCTGAAACCAGTTCTAGGATTTTAGGTTCAACAAGTCCCCGTTAAAGTTAGTCTGAAGCTCCCTGGAACTCTCCACCTCCCAACATCTCTCTCCTCCTTTAGGATGCTCCTCGAAGCTAATCTTCTTGACCAAGCTTTTCACCACCAACATCTCCTATGTGACTCAGTATCAAATTTTGACTGTAAAGCACTTTGGGTACCATAAAGATGCAAACTGTTGTTACTCTCAGGTCAAAGTAATAATACTAGGGAGAGTCGGTCAATGGATATACACACACAAATTAGTCTTAATGGATGTGAAGGGTGACAGTAAAAGAGTCATAAGTTCTGTTCTAGTTACTGAGCTATGGGATGCGATAAGTAACCATCATTCTCCACACATTATCTTCACTTTTCCATTTGCGTCTTCTCACTGTTCCAAGTCTCAATCTTCCAATTAGGAGACATTCCAATGTACCCGAACAGGCGCCGGAATGTGGTGACTAGGGGCTTTTCACAGTAATTTAATTGCAGTGTCAATGGAAGTCTATTGTGATAATAAAGATTATGGGCGGTTTTCTCCGCTCCCGGGACTAAGTGCCCGCGCCATCGTGAACGCCGTCGCGTTTTACGATGGCGCATACAGGTCCCGGACACGACCTATTCTGGTCCCCATAGGGGGCCAGCACGGCGCTGGAGTGGTTCACGCCACTCCAGCGTCCCTATGCGGCGCAAAATGGGCGCTGCGCCAACATGCGCATGCGCAGTTGGGGCAGCTCAATCCTGCGCAGTTGGGCCGCGCCATCCTGCGCATGCGCTGGGAACATCTTACGCGCGCTGGTCCCTCACCAACATGGCGCCGGTGTTCTGGGGAGGAGGTAGGCCCGGTGGGGGGGCGCGCCGATCGGTGGGCCCCCGATGGCGGGCCAGACCCCATCGGAGGCCCCCCCTCCCCCCCCCCGGTGGAGTAGCCCACTTCCCCCCTCACAGGCCGCCTCCCCCCAGTGTTCCCGCACAGTTCCGGCCAGCAGCGATCAGGGGTGGGTGGCGGCGGCGGGAACCTGTCGTGTCGGAGCAGCCGCTCAGCCTATCCGGGCCAGAGAATCGCCGCTCGCTGTTTGCGGCGATTCTCCGAGCGGCCCAGCGCGATTCGCGCGGTCCTGGTTTTGGGGGAGGGGGGGTGGGAGAATCGCGTGCGGGGGTCGGGGCAGCATGGCGTGATTCGCGCGGCGGCCTGGCGATTCTCCCACCTGGCGTGGGGGAGGGGAGAATCCCGCCCTATATATATCACATTGGAGGATCCTGATGTCACATGGACGACATCCATCTCTTGTTATTTGCATGTCAGTGCAAATTTTCACATTTCTGGTAACCATTCTTTTTATAAAAACTTCAATCCACCTAACCAGCACATCTTTGTGTTGTGGGGGTGAAACCCACGCAGACACGGGGAGAATGTGCAAACTCCATACGGACAATGACCCATGGCCGGGATTCGGACCCGGATCCTCAGCGCCGCAGTCCCAGTGCTAACCACTGCGCCGCATGCCACCCTTCTGGTAACCGTCCTACTTTCAAGTAACAATTTTTTAAAAACCTCCTTGCTGTCCTGATTGTGTTAAATCCTTGTTGTGGATTGATCCCGTGGGCACTGCCTACACTTTGACGCAGTGAAACATTACAACTGGTTGACTATTTAAATGGCCACAGAGGAGTATTGAAAGATGAGGTGTCGTGTGCAACGTAAGACAATGGTTCTTCGTTCTGAGTGTCCTGACACCCCCTCCCCCCGCCCCCTTACCATAGGTAATCGGCAGAGTAGGTGGGTTTGCATTCTGAGGTTGCAAGGTTTTGCTTGCAATGTGTTGCACCACGGGTTTGTTTTTAGTTCAGAACAAGACTGCAGTCTTCCTTTTGAATGAGAATTCTGTATGCAAGTCACAGCGAAATGGAACACTTTCTGTGTTGAGCTCCCATTGTCGGCATCAAGCACTCCCACGTCAGGTTAGCACAGTTAAATGCAAAGTAAATCCTCCCCTTCTCTGCCCCAACAATATGCCTCAAGAACCACACCACTCTGTGTCATTGTGACCATTTTCCATTTGAGTCATTCTAGCTCTCACTGCAAGTGAAGACGGTTCAAACTATTTCACATCAGATGGTTACAATAAGAATGTTCATCCCATGAGCCTGAATGGTCAGTGTCTAAATTACTCCAATGTTACATTCAGTCCCTTTAGGTTCTGAGGTGGGTTCTCTAACCAACTTAAAAGAAAACTTCAAAAGAATAATCGGCTTTGGATGTTCATTCTTGAAGAAGGGGAGTATTGTGAGTGGAACATCAGAGAGCAATGGGAGCAGATGGAAGTACAATCCTCAAAGGAAATAAGACTTCTGTCAGAATACTTTTGACATTCAAATTTATGACTATATTTGAGTTCTAGGACGATGAAGCAATGATTTTTAAATTAACATTACAAAGGTGTTGCTTCAAGGAACTCCACTGACTTACAAACGTTAAAGTTTTGTGTTGAAGCTCCTTAAGCTTGACCTCAACAGATGATCTTTGAAATTAAAGATACATAAAGGGCTGGATTCTACCATTTTGCGGCTATGTCCGCAGGATCCATCTGGTCGACCAACATGTTGTGTCGTCACCGCAATGATGCTCCGCCTGACGGGGGGGGCTAGCAACCACGCCACGTAAAGCCCCCCCCCCCCCCCAGCTTTACCTGCCGATACGGATGCAGAATGGCCGGGTCCGTGGCCATGCATGCGCAGGACGGCGGCCTGTGGCAGCTGCGCCGTACAACATGGCGCCAGCTGCACGCGGAACCGGTCTGGCAAAAAACCGCCCCCTGTAACCCCCCTCACCACCCCTGGACCCACCATCATCAATCTACCCAGCCCCCGCCAGCGGAATGGCCCCCCCCACGATTGTTGGACACAGTCAGCAGCCTCCATGGAAGGTCCCCGAAAAGTAAGAGGCCACGCGACCCACGCCGTCAGGGCCTCGGCCCATAGGGGGAAGAGCATCGGGGGAGGGCCTCAGGCGATGTCCTGAGGCCGCCTGGCGGCGTGCGGAGTACACCTCGAGTACGCCGATTTTGAGGGGGCGGAGCATTGGAAAAACAGCGCCGCCCCCGATTCGTCATAAAAATGGATTCTCTGGCCGATCGCTGAACGTGACTTCAGCGTCGGCGATCGGAGAATCCCACCCAAGTAGTTTGCCTGAGGCTAAATGGTTAAGTTTGATTCTAAGTTGTGCAAATCAGGTCCCCATTTGGTCTCTGGCCTGTGCCACTAGCCCATATTGAAAGACTCAGGGAGAAAATTCAGCCTGGATTCGCACTATCGCTAAACCTCTGCTTTAAAGTGTGCATACGTAAGATAGGGATTGGATTTGCAGGTAGGAAGAAAGACTGGGACTTACACTTAAAACCTCTTCAAACAGTGCCATGGGATGTTTGGCACCACTTGAGAGGGCAGAACTGATCTTCGTTCCTATGTCCCAACGAAAAGAGGGTGACCCACAACAGTGCTGTGCTCCTTCAGCACTGCACTGACGTATTATCGCAAAGATTTAATGCTCAAATCCTGGACTGTGGGGCTTGAAACTGTGACCGAGAGTGGCCGTAAGGGCAAAGGGAGCTGTGAAATCAGACAGGGGAATGAACCCGCTCACACATGGGAAAAATGGCTGAAAACTAGAAAGGGGAAATCAATGCCAAAAATATGTTTATGCTGAATTCCGAATGGCCGGTTCAGTTTATACCACATGTTTACAAATGTTTCTGGGGAGAATGTAGAATGAGATGACCATTAAAATCTGCTTGGAGTACAAAGCCACACAATATTTGATGCTGCCAGCTATTCATGTCACCAAGTCTGGGTTCCGAGATCATTAAGTTTCCCTTCTCTTTCTGCTTACGTTCCCTTGACAACGAGACCATAAGACATAGCAGCAGAAGTAGGCCATTCGGCCCATCGAGTCTGCTCTTCCACTCAGTGAGATCATTCATGATCTGATATAATTATCCTCAACTACACTTTCCCGTCTTATCCCCGGGATTACTGATTAGATGTCAGCCTTAAACAGACTTTTTTTAAAAAATAATTTTTATTGGAATTTTTTGAAAAATATATATCAACAAAACAATAATAACAATAACAATAATAATAATAAACACCCCCCGGCACCCGTAACAACGCATATAACAAACCCCCCCCCACCCCCAATAAACAACAGAATAAATTAACAATAAGCAAATTAACTTAAACACTATCCCCCTAAACCCCCCCCACTTTCCCCCCCTCCCCCCCGGGGTTGCTGCTGCTGCTAACCTTGTACCTTATTGTTGAGCCAGAAAGTCGAGGAAAGGCTGCCACCTCCTAAGGAACCCTTGTACCGACCCCCTCAGGGCGAACCTAACGCTCTCCAACTTAATGAATCCCGCCATGTCATTAATCCAGGTCTCCACACTCGGAGGTCTCGCATCCTTCCACTGCAGCAAGATCCTCCGCTGGGCTACTAGGGACGCAAAGGCCAAGACATCGGCCTCTTTCGCCTCCTGCACTCCCGGCTCCGCCCCAACCCCAAATATCGCGAGTCCCCAGCCTGGCTTCACCCTGGATCCCACCACCCTCGACACCGTCTCGCCACCCCCTTCCAGAACTCCTCCAGTGCCGGGCATGCCCAGAACATATGGGCATGGTTCGCTGGACTCCCCGACACCTGACGCACCTGTCTTTGCCCCCAAAGAACCTACTCATCCTAGATCCGGACATGTGGGCCCGGTGCAGCACCTTGAACTGGATGAGACTAAGCCTCGCACATGAAGAGGAGTTCACCCTCTCCAGGGCGTCCGCCCATGTCCCCTCCTCAATTTGCTCCCCCAGCTCCACCTCCCACTTAGCCTTCAGCTCCTCTACCGACGCCTCCCCCACCTCCTGCATTACCTGGTAGATGTCAGACACCTTCCCATCCCCGACCCACACCCCCGAAAGTACCCTATCCCTTACCCCCCCGCGGGGGGCAGCAAAGGGCCCCCCGGGCGGGGCTAGGAGCGGGGCCCTCGTCAAGGCCGCACGACAAGCGTCACGCCGGCTGACGCGCACGGTGACGTCAGCCGCGCATGCGCAGGTTGGACAGCGCCAAGACGTGGCGGCTTGATCAAAGAGTGCATCCGTTACGGACGCAAGGCCCGCGATCAGTGCGCGTTTCATGACGGCAGCGACCAGGTGTGGTTGCTGCCGTGTTGAAACGGGCGTGAAGGCCCGGCCGCTCGGCCCATCGGCCTCGGAGAATCGCCGATCGCTGTAAAGAACGCCGAGCGGCAATTCGTGGCGTGGGGCGGGCATGGGGGGGGGGGGGGGGGGGAGAATAGCGGGAGGGCGTGAAAAATGTCGGGAGGCCCTCCCGCTATTCTCCCACCCGGCGTGGGGGGCGGAGAATCGCGCCCCATATGTCTCATAGAACATAGATTCCTACAGTGCAGAAGGAGGCCATTCGGCCCAACGACTCTGCACCAACCGATGAAAGAGCTCCACACTGAGGTGGATTGGCCACGCTAAATTGCCCCTTGATTGGAAAAAAAATAATTGGGTACTCTAAATTTATTTTGAAAAAGGATGAAATTTTCTATGGCAGCCACACTCTGTTGTCGGTGCTGTAAGTCATTGCATTCAGAAACTGACTGAAACAGAGGGACCTTTCACTTTGAGCAGAGAGAGGGTGGGATGCTGTAAATTTGTGAAAGGATTACACAACAGATTCTTACGCAGCCTGCATGAATTTAAGTTGCATTCCAACAAGCCTAGAGTAAGTGTACATTAGGCAGGTTTGGGGGGAATATGTGCTTACGTCAGGACTTGTCACACTACCTGCCAGGACTCGCTCCATCAATCAGTCAGCACTTGGCAAACTCAACCACTGACAGTGCGAGGTCCTGGAGACTGCATTCTGTGTTAAGCAGAAGGACTTCATTTTGCCGGCACAAAAACGAATTGGGGCAGGGGTAGACTGTTCCGACCCTCGCGCCTGCTCCGCCATTCAATAAGATCGTGGCTGATCTGACTGGGGCCTTAATTCCACATTCCCATCTATCGCCAAAGACCCTTTTGTTAGTCAAGAATCTATCTACCTCTGCCTTAAGAATATTCATTGACTCCGCCTCCACTTCTCTCTGGGGATGAGCGTGCCAAAGATCCACAACCCTCTCAGAGAGAGAGAGAGAAAAAAAATTATTCTCATTGCCATCTTAAATGGGAGACCTCTGGGCAGCACGGTGGCGCAGTGGTTAGCACTGCTGCCTCCCGGCTCCGAGGACCCGGGTTTGATCCCGGCCCTGGGTCACTGTCCGTGTGCACATTCTCCCCGTGTCTGCGTGGGTCTCACCCCCACAACCCAAAGATGTGCAGGGTAGGTGGATTGGCCGCGCTAAACTGCCTCTTAATTGGAAAAAAATAATTGGGTACTTCAAATTCATTTTTAAAATGGGAGACCCTTTATTTTTAAACAATGTCCCCTGGTTCTAGTCTCCTTTCAGCATCCACCCTGTCAAGTCCCCTCAGGATCTTATGCGTTTCAATAAGATCACCTCTCAGTCTTCTGAGCTCCAATGGATACAGGTACAACCTCTCTAATCTTTCACAGAGTTGCTTCTGTCCAGTGAATCCTAACACTTTTGTGAGCCAGGTTCAGTCAATCAGCCATCCTTTGGTTTAAATTTTAGATTTTACTGTCCTTTTGTTCAAAGTCTTTGATTATTTTAGCAATTTGCAATGTTGGATGCAAGGACTGGGGAATGCGTCCCTCTGACAGTGCAGCACTCCTCCAGCACTGTAACACGGCGGGGAGATCCTGGTGAGATGCCAGTCCTACTTAAGCTCTGTCATGGTGGGATGCCCATCAGCAAGAGGGAGCCCATCACTTCCACTGAGGCAATGGTTGTTCGTGGGGCAGTGGGGCACGCACTTTGTTGACCTGTACTGGCTGTGGTTTAATGTGTAAACATTCTTCCCTCACAGCTGTGAGTTTGAGTCCCATTTCAAGAGTGGAGCCCAAGAATCATGGCTGAGGTAATGCTGCACTGTCAGATACGGCGCCTTTTGGATGAGCAGATAAGATGAAGTTCCATCTTCCATCTGAGGAGAACGTAAAAGATAAGGGGGCAGCACGGTAGCATAGTGGTTAGCATCAATGCTTCACAGCTCCAGGGTCCCAGGTTCGGTTCCCGGCTGGGTCACTGTCTGTGCGGAGTCTGCACGTCCTCCCCGTGTGTGCGTGGGTTTCCTCTGGGTGCTCCGGTTTCCTCCCACAGTCCAAAGATGTGCGGGTTAGGTGGATTGGCCATGCTAAATTGCCCGTAGTGTCCTAAAAAGTAAGGTTAAGGGGGTGTTGTTGGGTTACGGGTGGATACGTGAGTTTGAGTGGGGTGATCATTGCTCGGCACAACATCGAGGGCCGATGGGCCTGTTCTGTGCTGTACTGTTCTAAATCTAAATCGCCTTGCACCATTTTGAAGAAGTGCAGTTGAGTTATCCCCGGCTAGGACTGTACTCGTTGGAATTTAGAAGGATGCGGGGGGATCTTATAGAAACGTATAAAATTATGAAGGGAATAGATAGGATAGATGCGGGCAGGCTGTTTCCACTGGCGGGTGAAAGCAGAACTAGGGGGCATAGCCTCAAAATAAGGGGAAGTAGATTTAGGACTGAGCTTAGGAGGAACTTCTTCACCCAAAGGGTTGTGAATCTATGGAATTCCTTGCCCAGTGAAGCAGTTGAGGCTCCTTCATTAAATGTTTTTAAGATAAAGGTCGATAGTTTTTTGAAGAATAAAGGGATTAAGGGTTATGGTGTTCAGGCTGGAAAGTGGAGCTGAGTCCACAAAAGATCAGCCATGATCTCATTGAACGGCGGAGCAGGCTCGAGGGGCCAGATGCCGTGCTCCGAGTTCCTATGTTCTTATGTAATATTCCTTAATCAACATCACAAAAACAGGTCAATTGGTCATTATCAGATTTGTTGGAGTTTGCTGTATGTAAATTAGCTGCCACATTACCCAATTTACAACAATGGCTACACTTCATTCTTATTTGTTTATTTATTTATTTTTAAATTTAGAGTACCCAATTCATGTTTTCCAATTAAGGGGCAATTTAGCGTGGCTAATCCACCTAACCTGTACATCTTTGGGTTGTGGGGGTGAGACCCACGCAGACACGGGGAGAATGTGCAAACTCCACACGGACAGTGACCCGGGGCCGGGATTGAACCTGGGCCCTCGGTGCCGTGAGGCAGCAGTGCTAACCACTGCGTCGCCACGCCGCCCCTTGGCTACACTTCAAATGTACTTCACTGTAAAGCACTTTGAGATATCTGCTGTTGCTATAGAAATGAAAGTCTTTCATTTTTTTCTGTCAAGTGCTTTGAGGCAGTGCGGTCAACACCAGTCCTTTCTTGCTAAAGCCTCACCCTCTTGCGTTCCCCTCTCCTAAATCATCTCCCACTCACTGTTCGCTCACCTCCCTCTTTTTTTGAAACATCTTAGGATGCTTTGCTACATAAAAGGCTCCAGGGGAGACTTATTCCTGCAGGTAGCAACCTGTGTTTCACAGTCGGTGCAATAACTCCAGAGTACAAAATGATAAGAATGGCTGCAGTCCAAGCAGCCAGCAGTACAAAGCACAAGAGAGGTAAACAAACACCTCATTTTACCAACATATCTGTTTGAAACCCTTTGCAATTTTACACTCAGATCAGTTTGCTGATAGGTCTGCCACAGTATTAAATATGCATGTACTTTGACAAGTGCCTACTCTGTCATCACCCTGGGTTTAACTGTGATCAAGGCAAAATTGGCTTTTGGGTTTTTTTTTGTTCCTTTCACCCACACAGCTGAGTTAAGGATTAAATTAATGCAGAAAATAAAGTTCATTATAAACCTGCACAGCCATCAATAAATTCTGGAATAATCTGTCCTGTGTATTAATCGTGTATCATACATTGAGATCAAGGTTAAAAAGTGTATTGATTTGTCATCTTCCAAAATTCCTCCCCCGTACATTAAATTCTTGTAGCAAAAATGATGCCAGCCAATCAAAACGCATCCCAGAAGCACCTAGGAGAACCACCTCCAGCAGCTAAAGAATGCATGGATTAATTTGAATTTAAAGTTGGATTACTTTGCAGTTTGAAGACTGGAAAAATTTTGTGTTGGCAGATCGGAATTCTAATTCCGCACAGTTAGCTGGTTAATCGGCATGTGAGAGGGATCATTGCTGAAAGGGAATGCGCCGCGCTTTATTCTAACAAACTAGTTCAGCAATGTAGCCTTTGCAGTCCGACGACCAGACTTGAGTCAGCTTTGACAAGGATTGGCATGTTCTAAGGGGAGTGTAGAGTACTCCGAAAGTGGGGTTGGTCATGGCTCCCTCAGTGGAAGGTTTTGGATTCAAAGCCCGCTCCAGTGCTGCGCACAACAATACAGTACTGGAGGAGTACCGCACTGTCAGGGGGGCTAATCATTGAAACTGAGAACCTGCCCAGCTTCTCAGGTGGGTACTCAAGATCCAATATGGCACATTTCATAGATTTCATAGAATTTACAGCGCAGAAGGAGGCCATTCGGCCCATCAAGGGGCTGGTTTCATACATACCCCAAGGGGCTGGTTTAGCTCACAAGGCTAAATCGCTGGCTTTTAAAGCAGACCAAGCAGGCCAGCAGCACGGTTCGATTCCCGTACCAGCCTCCCCGGACAGGCGCCGGAATGTGGCAACTAGGGGCTTTTCACAGTAACTTCATTGAAGTCTACTCGTGACAATAAGCGATTTTCATTTCATTTCATTTTCAAGTCTGCACCGGCTCTGGGAAAGAGCACCCTACCCAAACCCACACCTCCACCATAACCCAGTAACCCCACCCAACACTAAGGGCAATTTTGGACACTAAGGCCAATTTAGCATGGCCAATCCACCTAACCTGCACATCTTTGGACTGTGGGAGGAAACCGGAGCACCCGGAGGAAACCCACGCAGACACGGGGAGAACGTGCAGACTCCACACAGACAGTGACCCAAGCCAGGAATCGAACAGGAATCCAACCCTAGAGCTGTGAAGCAATTGTGCTAACCACTGTGCTACCGTGCTGCCCCTAATGTTAAAGAGCAAAATACCAGGAGGGAAAGACAGTGTTTTTATTTCCCAGTCTTTTCTTCTGGGAGAGTTCTCCCTGGAGTGCCGGTCAAGTCAATATTACTTCCGACGTTATTAGTAGATTATCTGATCATTTCGAGGCTTCTGTTACTGGGATCTTGCCGTGCTTAACCTGGCTGCCACTTATAGCTTTTGGAAAAAAAAAATCCGATTAAGGAGCAGTTTAGCATGGCCAATCCACCTACCTTGCACATCTTTCTGGTTTGTGGGGGTGAGACCCACGCAGACACGGTGGGGAATGTGCAAACTCCACACGGACAATTTGATCCCGGCCCCGGGTCCTCAGTGCCGTGAGGCAGCAGTGCTAATCACTGCACCACCATGCCCCCCCCCCCCCCTTTTCCCAACATCACAGCAGTGGCTACACTTTGAAATTGCTTCATTGACTATAACATCGGGTGACTGTGGAAGGCATCGTTAAAATACAAGCCTTTCATTCGTAGGAGATTTGTAAAACAAGCAAACAGCTTCACGAAGATTATTTGGGGTAAGGGAGAGCGACTACATGCCCTTCCCACAATGTATGGTTGCTTGACATGGTAGTTAAGTATGGAAGCTAAAACTGGTTACTGAACTAGAAGAGAAATATGTTCAGAATTAGACTTCCTGATGGAGTGGAGTGAATCTGCTGCATTGCTGGCAAAACATCAGCTGACATAATGAACGGTCGCTAAGCCTGGTTGTTGCAGTAGACATTTAAAATCCCTGGGCATTATTTGAAGGACACTACAGGGTTGTCCTGGCAACAGCAAAACACAGTTTGAATTGGTTTTCATCTCATTTTGCACCGGGGACCTTGCTGTGCACAAAATGGCTGTCATCTGTACCTAAATATCTCAGTACTCACTGTATCTCCCTAACCCACTGTATCTCCCTAACCCACTGTATCTCCCTAACCCACTGTATCTCCCTAACCCACTGTATCTCCCTAACCCACTGTATCTCCCTAACCCACTGTATCTCCCTAACCCACTGTATCTCCCTAACCCACTGTATCTCCCTAACCCACTGTATCTCCCTAACCCACTGTATCTCCCTAACCCACTGTGTCTCCCTAACCCACTGTATCTCCCTAACCCACTGTGTCTCCCTAACCCACTGTATCTCCCTAACCCACTGTATCTCCCTAACCCACTGTATCTCCCTAACCCACTGTGTCTCCCTAACCCACTGTATCTCCCTAACTCACTGTATCTCCCTAACCCACTGTGTCTCCCTAACCCACTGTATCTCCCTAACCCACTGTGTCTCCCTAACCCACTGTATCTCCCTAACTCACTGTGTCTCCCTAACCCACTGTATCTCCCTAACCCACTGTATCTCCCTAACCCACTGTGTCTCCCTAACCCACTGTGTCTCCCTAACCCACTGTATCTCCCTAACCCACTGTATCTCCCTAACCCACTGTATCTCCCTAACCCACTGTATCTCCCTAACCCACTGTATCTCCCTAACCCACTGTGTCTCCCTAACCCACTGCGTCTCCCTAACCCACTGTGTCTCCCTAACCCACTGTATCTCCCTAACCCACTGTATCTCCCTAACCCACTGTATCTCCCTAACCCACTGTGTCTCCCTAACCCACTGTGTCTCCCTAACCCACTGTATCTCCCTAACCCACTGTATCCCCCTAACCCACTGTATCTCCCTAACCCACTGTGTCTCCCTAACCCACTGTATCTCCCTAACCCACTGTATCTCCCTAACCCACTGTGTCTCCCTAACCCACTGTGTCTCCCTAACCCACTGTATCTCCCTAACTCACTGTATCTCCCTAACCCACTGTATCTCCCTAACCCACTGTGTCTCCCTAACCCACTGTGTCTCCCTAACCCACTGTATCTCCCTAACCCACTGTATCTCCCTAACCCACTGTGTCTCCCTAACCCACTGTATCTCCCTAACCCACTGTATCTCCCTAACCCACTGTGTCTCCCTAACTCACTGTATCTCCCTAACCCACTGTATCTCCCTAACCCACTGTGTCTCCCTAACCCACTGTGTCTCCCTAACCCACTGTATCTCCCTAACCCACTGTATCTCCCTAACCCACTGTGTCTCCCTAACCCACTGTATCTCCCTAACCCACTGTGTCTCCCTAACCCACTGTATCTCCCTAACCCACTGTATCTCCCTAACCCACTGTGTCTCCCTAACCCACTGTATCTCCCTAACCCACTGTATCTCCCTAACCCACTGTGTCTCCCTAACCCACTGTGTCTCCCTAACCCACTGTGTCTCCCTAACCCACTGTATCTCCCTAACCCACTGTATCTCCCTAACCCACTGTGTCTCCCTAACCCACTGTATCTCCCTAACCCACTGTGTCTCCCTAACCCACTGTATCTCCCTAACCCACTGTATCTCCCTAACCCACTGTATCTCCCTAACCCACTGTATCTCCCTAACCCACTGTGTCTCCCTAACCCACTGTGTCTCCCTAACTCACTGTATCTCCCTAACCCACTGTATCTCCCTAACCCACTGTATCTCCCTAACCCACTGTATCTCCCTAACCCACTGTATCTCCCTAACCCACTGTATCTCCCTAACCCACTGTATCTCCCTAACCCACTGTATCTCCCTAACCCACTGTGTCTCCCTAACCCACAGTATCTCCCTAACCCACTGTGTCTCCCTAACCCACTGTATCTCCCTAACCCACTGTGTCTCCCTAACTCACTGTATCTCCCTAACCCACTGTATCTCCCTAACCCACTGTATCTCCCTAACCCACTGTATCTCCCTAACCCACTGTATCTCCCTAACCCACTGTATCTCCCTAACCCACTGTATCTCCCTAACCCACTGTATCTCCCTAACCCAGTGTATCTCCCTAACCCACTGTATCTCCCTAACCCACTGCATCTCCCTAACCCACTGCATCTCCCTAACCCACTGCGTCTCCCTAACCCACTGCGTCTCCCTAACCCACTGTGTCTCCCTAACCCACTGTGTCTCCCTAACCCACTGTATCTCCCTAACCCACTGTGTCTCCCTAACCCACTGTGTCTCCCTAACCCACTGTGTCTCCCTAACTCACTGTATCTCCCTAACCCACTGTATCTCCCTAACCCACTGTATCTCCCTAACCCACTGTATCTCCCTAACCCACTGTATCTCCCTAACCCACTGTATCTCCCTAACCCACTGTATCTCCCTAACCCACTGTGTCTCCCTAACCCACTGTATCTCCCTAACCCACTGTGTCTCCCTAACCCACTGTATCTCCCTAACCCACTGTGTCTCCCTAACTCACTGTATCTCCCTAACCCACTGTATCTCCCTAACCCACTGTATCTCCCTAACCCACTGTATCTCCCTAACCCACTGTATCTCCCTAACCCACTGTATCTCCCTAATCCACTGTATCTCCCTAACCCACTGTATCTCCCTAACCCAGTGTATCTCCCTAACCCACTGTATCTCCCTAACCCACTGTATCTCCCTAACCCACTGCATCTCCCTAACCCACTGCGTCTCCCTAACCCACTGTGTCTCCCTAACCCACTGTGTCTCCCTAACCCACTGTATCTCCCTAACCCACTGTATCTCCCTAACCCACTGTGTCTCCCTAACCCACTGTATCTCCCTAACCCACTGTATCTCCCTAACCCACTGTATCTCCCTAACCCACTGTATCTCCCTAACTCACTGTATCTCCCTAACCCACTGTATCTCCCTAACCCACTGTATCTCCCTAACCCACTGTATCTCCCTAACCCACTGTATCTCCCTAACTCACTGTATCTCCCTCAGTGACCATACTGGGGACGGGGTCAGGTCTGTAAAATGCAGCGTTCAGCTGCTCAAATGTCCATTGACTTTGTCAGGATCATAAAATCCGGCTGGCATAATATTCCATCCAGGATTGATGAAAAGCCGGGAACAGGAGGTTGAGAATCATTGGTCCAAAATGGAATCAGCTGCCGTGTAAATATTGGAATTAGGGAAGCCATGATCAACACGTGAGAACAGAGAAAGAATAGGCTGCTCTCTACCCAGATGGAGGAATGCTACCACGGTTTTCCTGGGAATACAGGATAGCCCAGAGGCAAGTCCTGCTGGGATGGAGATCTTCTGCCTGCCCTGTGTCTCGGCCTGGTTGGGTGGCCTCGGTATCTCGGAAAGTTCACCGTTAGAAGGGTGGTGGAAGGGTTATTCCTGAGGTGGCAGTCATTCATTTCTTACTTTCGTTAGTCATCTGTGCGGCATGGTGGCACAGTGGTTAGCACTGGCACCGAGGGCCCGGGTTCAATCCCGGTTACTGTCTGTGGAGTTTGCACATTCTCCCCATGTCTGCGTGGGTCTCACCCCCACAACCCAAAGATGATGCAGGGTCGGTGGATTGGCCACGCTAAATTGCCCCTTCCTTGAAATTTCTTTTTAAAAAGTTAGTCACCATCAGCTGTTAATGTAGGACAGTAAGAAGTCTCCAGGTTAAAGTACAACAGATTTGTTTTGAATCTCTAGCTTTCGGAACACTGCTCCTTCCTCAGGTGAATGAAGAGGTGGGTTCCAGAAACATATATGTAGACTCGCCAAATTTAAGTGGTCACTGGATAGACATATGGATGAAAATGGAATAGTGTAGGTCAGATAGGCTTCAGATGGTTTCACGGGTCGGCGCAACATCGAGGGCCGAAGGGCCTGTAATGCGCTGTAATGGTCTATGTTCTATGTTCTAAAGTCAAAGATGCAAGGTGGTACTTTGAATGCGAGTCTTTGCAGGTAATTAGGTCTTTACAGGTCCAGACAGAGCAACTGGAGAGAGGGATAATCACAGGTTAAAGAGGTGTGTCTTGTCTCAAGCCAGGACAGTTGGTAGAATTTCGCAAGCCCAGGCCAGATGGTGGTTTGGGGGGGGTGGGGGGGGTGAATGTAATGTGACATGAATCCAAGGTCCCGGTTGAGGCCGTACTCATGTGTGTGGAACTTGGCTATAAGTTTCTGCTCGGCGATTCTGCGTTGTCGCGCATCTTGAAGGCCACCTTGGAGAACGCTTACCCGAAGATCTGAGACTGAATGCCCTTGACTGCTGAAGTGTTCCCCGACTGAACCGAACATTCCTGTCTGGCGATTGTTGCGCGATGTCCGTTCTTCCGTTGTCGCAGCGTCTGCACGGTCTCGCCAATGTACCACGCTTCGGGACATCCTTTCCTGCAGCGTTTGAGGTAGACAATGTCGGCGGGGTCGCACAAGTATGTACCACATACCTGGTGGGTGGTGTTACCATGTGTAATGGTGGTACCCATGTCGATGATGTGGCACGTCTTGCAGAGATTGCCATGGCAGGGTTGTGTGGTGTCGTGGTCGCTGTTCTGAAGGCTGGGTGGTTTGCTACAAACAATGGTTTGTTTGAGGTTGCGTGGCTGTCTGAAGGCCAGTAGTGGGGGTGTGGGGATGAACTTGGCAAGATGTTTGTCTTCATCGATGATGCGTTGAAGGCTGCAAAGAAGATGTCGCAGTTTTTTCGCTCTGGACGAGTACTGTCGGTTGTGTCCTGTGTTCGTCTTCTGAGGAGGTCGGTGCGGTTTTTTGCTGTGGTGCGTTGGAACTGTCAATTGATGAGTTGAGCGCCATATCCCGTTTGTATGAGGGCATCTTTCAGCGTCTGTAGATGTCTGTTACGCTCCTCCTCGTCTGAGCAGATTAATGTAGGGGTCAGGGCTGTAAAATTCAGCGTTCAGCTATTCAATAGTCCATTGACTTCGGCAGGGTCATAAAATGGGTGGGGGGTAGTCGTTATTATTGGGGGTAGGTTATTTTTGTCTTTCTTTGGCGGGATTTATAAGTTCATATGGGTGTTTTTTCTTTCTTTTTTACGATATTGTATTGTTTGATATTAGTTTTCTGGCCTGCCGAATGTTAATATTGTTTTTGTTATTAATGAAAGATTTTCAGGGGCAGCACGGTGGCCTAGTGGTTAGCACAACTGCCTCACGGCGCTGAGGTCCCAGGTTCGATCCCGGCTCTGGGTCACTGTCTGTGTGGAGTTTGCACATTCTCCCCGTGTCTGCGTGGGTTTCACCCCCACAACCCAAAAATGTGCAGAGTAGGTGGATTGGCCACGCTAAATTGCCCCTTAATTGGAAAAAATAATTGGGTAATCTAAATTTAAAAAAAAAAATGAAAGATTTTCAATAGAAATATTGTTTTTAAAAACTGACTTTTGTGGCCTCACATAGGCACCAACGATATTGGTAAAAAACGGGACGAGGTCCTACAAGCTGAATTCAGGGAGTTAGGAGTTAAACTAAAAAGTAGGACCTCAAAGGTAGTAATCTCAGGATTGCTACCTGTGCCACGAGCTAGTCAGAGTAGGAATGTCAGGATAGATAGGATGAATGCATGGCTTGAGAGATGGTGCAAGAGGGAGGGATTCAAATTCCTGGGGCATTGGAACCAGTTCCGGGGGAGGGGGGACCAGTACAACAAACTGGACAGTCTACACCTAGGCAGGGCTGGAACCGATGTCCTGGGGGGGGGGGGGGGGGTGTTTGCTAGAGCTGTTGGGGAGGGTTTAAACCAGGGGCGGGCATGCGGCCCACCAAAGGTCTTTATGCGGCCCACCAAGATCAAGTCATAAAAAAAAATAATAATTTAAAAAAAAATAAAATTTATTTATTTATTTTTTTTAATTTTAAGGTTAATGGGGGGGCTGTTGGGTTACTGGTATAGGGTGGATACGTTGACTAGAGTAGGGTGATCATTGCTCGGCACAACATGTGTTTCATGTGAAGTTTCTACTTTAAAATATTCATTAATAAAAATTAATTGCTTTTTTTTTTCTTTAAAAACCTTTTATTTTGGCTATTTTAAATATTAATTATTTTACTTAATATACTATGCGAAATTGTGAATTTCTGAATGTGGCCCTTGCACGGAAAAGTTTGCCCACCCCTGGTTTAAACTAATGTGGCAGGGGGATGGGAACCAATGCAGGAAGTCGGAAGGTAGTAAAACAGGGACAGAAACAAAAGGCAGTAAGGGGGAAAAGTGTAAGTCAGAGGAGCCACAGTCAAAAATCAAAAAGGGCGACAGTGTACAGTGACTGAGGGAAGCTCAGTAATACTAAAAGGAATAAAACGGGAAGTAAAAACATAAATGGTAAGCAACACAGCAGGTTGTTACATGAAGATATGTATCACAGCCATCTGTGGCTGAGAATTCCACAGATTCACCACCCCCCAGCCAGAGGAAGCAACACCCCTGTATCCACTCTGTCTGGCCCTATCAGCATTTTATACACCTCAATGAGATCCCCTCTCATTCTTCTAAATTCCAGTGAATACCGGCTCGGTCAACCCAATCTCCCCTCATGTGACAATCCTGCCACCCCAGGAATTAGCCTTTTTTACTTTTTTTTTAAAATAAATGATAGTACCCATTTATTTTTTTTCCAATTAAGGGGCAATTTAGCGTGGCCAATCCACCTACCCTGCAAATCTTTGGGTTGTGGGGGTGAGACCCACGCAGACACGGGGAGAATGTGCAAACTCCACACGGACAGTGATCCAGGGCTGCGTTCGTACCTGGGACCTCGGCACCGTGAGGCAGCAGTGCTCACCACTGCCCCCCCCCCCCCCCCCCCCCCCCCCCCCCCATGGTGCCCCCATCCCAGGAATTAGTCTGGTGAACCTTTGCTGCACTCCCTCCAGGGCACGTGTTAAGCAATGGGTTCTGGAGCATGTGTTTGGCACACACAACCAGCAGCTACCTGTATTAGTATTCTACATCCCTCTCTGCACATGGCCCCAGCTTCACATTACAGTTATGCTGCTTAATCTACAGCCAAGACATGCAGTGACTTGTAGCTCCTTTTAATGTAATTCATTTTCTCCAGGTTTGCGATCTTAAAAAAACTTATCATATTTCAGACGTATTTTTCATCTTCCCTCCCGCATCTATGTTGGCCTTCCACTAACTTGAAGTATGGCCATCTTCATTTCCCAATCAGTAAAGTGTTACACGGGCAGCACGGTGGTGCAGTGGTTAGCACTGCTACCTCATGGCACCAAGGTCCCAGGTTCAATCCCAGCTCTGGGTCACTGTCCGTGTGGAGTTTGCACATTCTCCGCTTGTCTACGATGGGTTTCGCCCCCACAACCCAAAGATGTGCAGCGTAGGTGGATTGGCCACGCTAAAGTGCCCCGTAATTGGAAAAAATGAATTGGGTACTCTAAATTTAAAAAAAAAAGTGTTACACCACAGCTCTATTAAGACTCTTTCTTCCAAAATCTTTTCAACACAAACCATCCCTGATGATTGCCAGAAACCCTAAGTGACGTAGATTGCATATAACCACGACCCCTTCCTATTGCGCAATTAATCTATCCAGTCTGTGGGCAGCAGGGTAGCATGGTGGTTAGCATAAATGCTTCACAGCTCCAGGGTCCCAGGTTCGATTCCCGGCTGGGTCACTGTCTGTGTGGAGTCTGCACGTCCTCCCCCTGTGTGCGTGGGTTTCCTCCGGGTGCTCCGGTTTCCTCCCACAGTCCAAAGATGTGCGGGTTAGGTGGATTGGCCATGCTAAATTGCCCGTAGTGTCCTAATAAAAGTAAGGTTAAGGGGGGGTTGTTGGGTTACGGGTATAGGGTGGATACGTGGGTTTGAGTAGGGTGATCATGGCTCGGCGCAACATTGAGGGCCGAAGGGCCTGTTCTGTGCTGTACTGTTCTATGTCTATTCACTCAGTAATTTTGAAGTGATTTATTGGTTCTGCAATGCCAGCCCTGTTCTATAAACAGAACCTTCACTCCCAAGAGTTGTGCAACTCTTGGAGTCTATAACACGATTGTGACATTGTGACTTTCGTATTGATTCTTTGGTTTCCTAGTCAGGAGTAATTCAGCCAATGGACTAAATTTGACATATGGAATACAGCAGATTTTAATTGCGTGCAGTACCACAGTAATTTTGTACAGATTTGCAATTTTGATATGTGTACAATACCTGCACTCCACTGCACTCAATGAACCAGAAGCTAGCTATGATTCCAGTCTTGGGTGTCCATCCCTCTCAACACATCCATTGAGTTAGTTGTTGAAGCATTGGCTGTGTCCACATGTGTTGACTCAGCAAAAGACAGCAAGGGCGGCAAAGGAGGATTTTAAGAAAGTGCTGACCAAACCAGTCAGGACAGTTGGCAAATAATGGAGAAAGTCACGAAGGAGAGTTACTCCATTGAGAAGGTGACGAAGCGTGTTTTCCTGACACCACTAATATTATAAGAACATAAGAACTAGGAGCAGGAGTCGGCCATATGGCCCCTTGAGCCTGCTCTGCCATTCAATGAGATCATGGCTGATCTTTTGTGGACTCAGCTCCACTTTCCGGCCCGAACACCATAACCCTTAATCCCTTTATTCTTCAAAAAACTATCGATCTTTACCTTAAAAACATTTAATGAAGGAGCCTCAACTGCTTCACTGGGCAAGGAATTCCATAGATTCACAACCCTTTGGTGAAGAAGTTCCTCCTAAACTCAGTCCTAAATCTACTTCCCCTTATTTTGAGGTTATGTCCCCTAGTTCTGCTTTCACCCGCCAGTGGAAACAACCTGCCTGCATCTATCCTATCTATTCCCTTCATAATTTTATATGTTTCTATAAGAACCCCCCTCATCCTTCTAACTTCCAACGAGTACAATCCCAGTCTACTCAACCTCTCCTCGTAATCCAACCCCTTCAGCTCTGTGATTAACCTAGTGAATCTCCTCTGCACACCCTCCAGCGCCAGTATGTCCTTTCTCAAGTAAGGAGACCAAAACTGAACACAATACTCCAGGTGTGGCCTCACTAACACCTTATACAATTGCAGCATAACCTCCCTAGTCTTAAACTCCATTCCTCTGGCAATGAAGGACAAAATTCCATTTGCTTTCTTAATCACCTGTTGCACCTGTAAACCAACTTTTTGCGACTCATGTACGAGCACACCCAGGTCTCTCTGCACAGCAGCATGTTTTAATATTTTATCATTTGAATAATAATCCCTTTTGCTGTTATTCCTACCAAAATGGATAACCTCACATTTGTCAACATTGTATTCCATCTGCCAGACCCTAGCCCATTCACTTAACCTATCCAAATCCCTCTGTAGACTTCCGGTATCCTCTGCACTTTTGCTTTACCACTCATCTTAGTGTCATCTACAAACTTGGACACATTTCACTTGGTCCCCAACTCCAAATCATCAATGTAAATTGTGAACAATTGTGGGCCCAACACTGATCCCTGAGGGACATCACTAGCTACTGATTGCCAACCAGAGAAACATCCATTAATCCCCACTCTTTGCTTTCTATTAATTAACCAATCCTCTATCCATGCTACTACTTTACCCTTAATGCCATGCATCTTTATCTTATGCAGCAACCTTTTGTGTGGCACCTTGTCAAAGGCTTTCTGGAAATCCAGATATACCACATCCATTGGCTGGTAATGTCCTCAAAAAATTCCACTAAATTAGTTAGGCACGACCTGCCCTTTATGAACCCATGCTGCGTCTGCCCAAAGACACAATTTCCATTCAGATGCCTTGCTATTTCTTCTTTGATGATAGATTCCAGCATCTTCCCTACTACCAAAGTTAAGCTCACTGGCCAAAAATTATCCCTACCTCCTTTTTTAAAAAATATAATTTTTATTGGAATTTTTTACAGAAAATATAAAACGTAACGACAAACAATGAAATGCAACAAAATAACCCATAATAACTGTATCACCCTCAGACCGTATCGACGCATGTATCCCATCCCCCACCCCCCCAAACCCAATGAACAACAGAAGAACTTAAAAATAAATTTAAATTAAATAAACAAACATAGTCATCGTCCGCCCCCCCACCTTTTCCCTCCCCCCCACCTTTTCCCTCCCCCCCCACCTTTTCCCTCCCCCCCACCTTTTCCCTCCCCCCCCCCACCTTTCCCCTCCCACTTCCCCCCCCCACCTTTTCCCTCCCCCTTCCCCCCCCACCTTTTCCCTCCCCCTTCCCCCCCCACCTTTTCCCTCCCCCTTCCCCCCCCACCTTTTCCCTCCCCCCCCACCTTTTCCCTCCCCCCCCACCTTTTCCCTCCCCCTCCCACCTTTTCCCTCCCCCCCCCACCTTTTCCCTCCCCCCCACCTTTTCCCTCCCCCCCCCACCTTTTCCCTCCCCCTTCCCCCCCCCCCTTTTCCCTCCCCCTTCCCCCCCCACCTTTTCCCTCCCCCCCCACCTTTTCCCTCCCCCTTCCCCCCCACCTTTTCCCTCCCCCTTCCCCCCCCCACCTTTTCCCTCCCCCTTCCCCCCCACCTTTTCCCTCCCCCTTCCCCCCCACCTTTTCCCTCCCCCCCCACCTTTCCCTCCCCCCCCACCTTTTCCCTCCCCCTTCCCCCCCCCCTTTTCCCTCCCCCTTCCCCCCCCCCACCTTTTCCCTCCCCCCCCACCTTTTCCCTCCCCCTTCCCCCCCCACCTTTTCCCTCCCCCTTCCCCCCCCACCTTTTCCCTCCCCCTTCCCCCCCCACCTTTCCCTCCCCCTTCCCCCCACCTTTTCCCTCCCCCTTCCCCCCCCACCTTTTCCCTCCCCTTCCCCCCCACCTTTTCCCTCCCCCTCCCCCCCCACCTTTTCCCTCCCCCTCCCCCCCCACTTTTCCTCCCCCTTCCCCCCCCCTTTTCCCTCCCCCTCCCCCCCCACCTTTCCCCTCCCCCTCCCCCCCACCTTTTCCCTCCCCCTCCCCCCCCCACCCTTTTCCCTCCCCCTTCCCCCCCCACCTTTTCCCTCCCCCTTCCCCCCCCCACCTTTTCCCTCCCCCTTCCCCCCCCCCACCTTTCCCCCCCCCCACCTTTTCCCTCCCCCCACCTTTTCCCTCCCCCCCACCTTTTCCCTCCCCCTTCCCCCCCACCCCCCCGGGTTGCTGCTGCTGCTGTCCCAGTACCCTATCGTTGAGCCAGAAAGTCGAGAAAAGGTTGCCACCGCCTAAAGAACCCTTGTACCGACCCTCTCAGGGCGAATTTGATCTTCTCTAGCTTAATGAAACCCGCCATGTCATTGATCCAGGTCTCCACGCTTGGGGGCCTCGCATCCTTCCATTGTAGCAAGATCCTTCGCCGGGCTACTAGGGACGCAAAGGCTAGCACACTGGCCTCTTTCGCCTCCTGCACTCCCGGCTCCACCCCAACCCCAAAAATCGCGAGTCCCCATCCTGGCTTGACCCTGGATCCCACCACCCTCGACACCGTCCTCGCCACCCCCTTCCAGAACTCCTCCAGTGCCGGGCATGCCCAGAACATATGGGCATGGTTCGCTGGACTCCCCGAGCACCTGACACACCTGTCTTCACCCCCAAAGAACCTACTCATCCTCGTCCCAGTCATGTGGGCCCGGTGCAGCACCTTGAATTGGATGAGGCTAAGCCGCGCACACGAGGAGGAAGAATTAACCCTCTTCAGGGCATCAGCCCATGTCCCGTCTTCGATCTGTTCCCCCAGTTCCCCCTCCCACTTAGCTTTCAGCTCCTCTACTGCCGCCTCCTCTGCCTCCTGCATAACCTTGTAGATATCAGATATCTTCCCCTCTCCGACCCAGACCCCCGAAAGCACCCTGTCGCTCACCCCCCTCGCGGGAAGCGAAGGGAATCCCTCCACCTGCCGCCTCCTACCTCCTTTTTTAAACAGTGGTGTCACATTTGCTAATTTCCAATCCGCCCAGACCACCCCAGAGTCTTGTGAATTTTGGTAAATTATCACTAGTGCATTTGCAATTTTCCTAGCCATCTCTTTTAGCACTCTGGGATGCATTCCATCAGGGCCAGGAGACTTGTCTACCTTTAGCCCCATTAGCTTGCCCATTACTACCTCCTTAGTGATAACAATCATCTCAAGGTCCTCACCTGTCATAGCCTCATTTCTCTCAGTCACTGGCATGTTATTTGTGTCTTCCACTGTGAAGACCGACCCAAAAAACCTGTTCAGTTCCTCAGCCATTTCCTCATCTCCCATTATTAAATCTCATTTCTCATCCTCTAAAGGACCAATATTTACCTTAGCCACTCTTTTTTGTTTTATATATTTGTAGAAACTTTTACTATCTGTTTTTATATTTTGAGCAAGTTTACTCTCATAGTCTATCTTACCCTTTATATCTTTTTTAGCAGCTTTCTGTTGCCCCCTAAAGATTTCCCAGTCCTCTAGTCTCCCACTAATCTTTGCCACTTTGTATGCTTTTTCCTTCAATTTGATACTCTCCCTTATTTCCTTATATATCCACGGTCGATTTTCCCTCTTTCTACCATCCTTTCTTTTTGTTGGTATATACCATTGCTGAGCACTGTGAAAAATCGCTTGGAAGGTTCTCCACTGTTCCTCAACTGTTTCACCATAAAGTCTTTGCTCCCAGTCTACCTTAGCTAGCTCTTTTCTCATCCCATTGTAATCTCCTTTGTTTAAGCACAAAACACTAGTGTTTGATTTTACCTTCTCACCATCTGTATTTTAAATTCCACCATATTGTGGTCGCTCCTTCCGAGAGGATCCCTAACTATGAGATCATTAATCAATCCTGTCTCATTACACAGGACCAGATCTAGGACCGCTTGTTCCCTCGTAGGTTCCATTATATACTGTTCTAGGAAACTATTACAGATACATTCTATAAACTCCTCCTCAAGGCTGCCTTGACTGACCTGGTTAAACCAATTAACATGTAGATTAAAATCCCCCATGATAACTGCTGTACCATTTCTACATACATCAGTTATTTCTTTGTTTATTGCCTGCCCCACCATAACGTTACTATTTGATGGCCAATAGACTACTCCTATCAGTGACTTTTTCACCTTACTATTCCTGATTTCCACCCAAATGGATTCAACCTTATCCTCCATAGCACCGATGTCATCCCTTACTATTGCCCGGATGTCATCCTTAAATATCAGAGCTACACCACCTCCCTTACCATCCACTCTGTCCTTCCGAATAGTTTGATACCCTTGGATATTTAACTCCCAGTCGTGACCATCCTTTAACTATGTTTCAGTAATGGCCACTAAATCATAGTCATTCACGATGATTTGCACCATCAACTCATTTACCTTATTCCGAATACTACGAGCATTCAGGTAAAGTACACTTATGTTGGCTTTTATACCTCTGTTTTGAATCTTAACACCTCGATCAGTAACCTCTCCCAAGTTATATTTCCTCTTAACTTTTCTCTTAATTGTTCTTGTCGTTGACTTCTTATGTATCAAGAATGCTTCCTGAGGAAGGAGCAGTGCTCCGAAAGCTCGTGTTTGAAACAAACCTGTTGGACTTTAACCTGGTGTTGTAAGACTTCTTACTGTGATCATATTGAATGGCTTGAAGGGAGGAATGGCCTGCTCCTATTTTCTGTTTTAACACAACACCAAAAGCATGCTCCAGTACTCAGAGTGTAATGTATGCTCCATAATCTAGCAGCTAATCAATATTCCAGAACCCAGTCCCTAATCCATGCCACAGAACCCAGCCCCTAACCTATGTCTGAGAACCCAGTCCCTAATCCATGCTCCAGAATCTAGCCCCTAACCCATACCACAGAACCCAGCCCTTAATGCATGCTCCAGATGCATGCTCAAGAACCCAGCCCCTAGACCATGCTCCAGAACCTAGCCCCACCCAATGCTCCAGAACCCAGCACCTAATGTATGCTCCAGAGCCCAGCCTCTAATGCATGCTTGAGAACCCAGCCCCTAATGCATGCTCAAGAACCCAGCTCCCAACCCATGCTCCAGAACCCAGCCTCTAATGCATGCTCAAGAACCCAGCTCCCAACCCATGCTCCAGAACCCAGCCCCTAATGCATGCTCCAGAACCCAGACCCGAACACATGCTCCAGAACCCAGCCCTTAATGAATGCTTGCAAATCTGTTACCAAATCACTGGTGATGTGTACCCCCTCATCCTACTCCACCCAGTAGCATGCCTACTGGGCAGCCTCACGGTAGCATGGTGGTTAGCATCAATGCTTCACAGCTCCAGGGTCCCAGGTTCGATTCCCGTCTGGGTCACTGTCTGTGTGGAGTCTGCACGTCCTCCCCGTGTGTGCGTGGGTTTCCTCCGGGAGCTCCGGTTTCCTCCCACAGTCCAAAGATGTGCGGGTTAGGTGGATTGGCCATGATAAATTGCCCGTAGTGTAAGGTTAAGGGGGGGATTGTTGGGTTACGGGTATACGGGTTACGTGGGTTTAAGTAGGGTGATCATTGCTCGGCACAACATCGAGGGCCGAAGGGCCTGTTCTGTGCTGTACTGTTCTATGTTCTATGTTCTATGTTCCACACACCCCAATATTCTCCCTACCTCCCCATCTCTTGTCATTATGTAAACTCTGACTCATTGTACACTTCTCACTCACTCTGGATCTCAAAACTATAAACAATCAACAAAAAACATATACTTTATTCCATCTTTCCCCACCCCCTATCCTCCTGACTCTACACTTACTTAAAACCTGCTGCACCTCTCTTCAAGTTCTGAGAGATCATCTCTCTCCACCGGAGCAGAGTGTTTCCGGCGTTTTCTGATTTTATTCAGACCTGTAGCACTTTAAATTGACTCTGTCTTCCATCGCCATGACTTTGTGCATCCTTCATTAGCAACAATTGACTGCAAGTGTCATTTGTAGCAGCTCAAGGGGGCCCAGGCCTTTCCTGGGACATGTCACTTTATTGGCAAGAGCAGCTCCATCTGCAGAGAAAACCAAAATGCTCGAATGCTTTGGCTGCTGGCTGGAGCGAGGGAGGGCGGGTAGGAGGAGGGCAAAGCTGGTCGTCGCATCACTGACAGATTTAATCAATTACAGAAGTGGAATCTCAAGCATATCACCATCTGAGTTTAATATTGAAATACTGGGACTGCGACACTCTTGCCTTGCAAACAGCTGTCAGATACCAACCACGGGCCTGTGAAAACATTTTAAAAATCTATCACAGTTCACTTACACCTCGACGGGCCGGGGCTGCCTTGTTTAAAGTTGTCACTTTTTAAAAGACGTTTATCGCAGGTCAAAGAGAAGTTATAAAGACCTTTATTTCTGAAAGGCTTGCAAACAGGGAAGAAATAGTGGCCACATTCCAGATTTGCTCAGTAAACAAATCCCTCTGTCTCTCAGAGACTGTGTTTACAAAAAAAAACATTCAATGTTTCTCATGTAGCAATTGGACGCATTTCTGCTCCTTATTGTAAATATGGTAACACATATCTGTAGAAAAGTCACTTTTCTGTACCCGAGACTTTCGTTATCGTGTCTCACTGGTGACTATTAAAACCTTCGCCTCCACTGAATTCTAATAGAGATTCCCAGAAGTCCCTATTTTCGATGGTTAAGGGCCAAACTTCAAGCCTGGGTTGTTATTGGTGATGGAGTTGAAACGAGCCTCGTATAACTAAAGGCTGGATGGGATTACACAGCTGACAACAATAGGGGTGTGGCTAATAAGATTGTCCCTTTATGATATTAATTTTTTTAAAAACCTCAAAAACCGACTGAACTCCCAACAATGAACTTTTGCCTAGTGGAGGTGGTGTGATAAATGGAAGCATTATATACTTGGAGGAGTTGCTAAGAAAACATAATTGGCTGAAAAGCTGTCAAAATGTGAAGTGAAATAAAACAGGCTCCCACTCTTGTTTGCTAACATCGGGCAGCAGGGTAGCATGGTGGTTAGCATAAATGCTTCACAGCTCCAGGGTCCCAGGTTTGGTTCCCGGCTGGGTCACTGTCTGTGCGGAGTCTGCACATCCTCCCCGTGTGTGCATGGGTTTCCTCCGGGTGCTCCGGTTTCCTCCCACAGTCCAAAGATGTGCGGGTTAGGTGGATTGGCTATGCTAAATTGCCCGTAGTGTCCTAAAAAAGTAAGGTTGGGGGGGGGGGGGGGGGTTGTTGGGTTACGGGTATAGGGTGGATACGTGGGTTTGAGTAGGGTGATCATTGCTCGGCACAACATGGAGGGCCGAAGGGCCTGTTCTGTGCTGTACTGTTCTATATTCTAGATCCTGGCACAAAGAATGTTGACCATAATCAGAGAGTCCAGGCTATGTCCAACACCGCACCAATATTTTACTTCACAGCATAGCCATGCGGCAAAAATTATCAGTGGCATTTCCACCATTCAGTGCTGAGCATGAACAGTGTTGAATTTGACTTTTTTTTTGGTTAATTTAATTCTGGTTCCAGCAGACTCCAGCGACTTTCGTTATTTTCTGTTAAAGCAATCTCATGGATGCAAGAAGACGGCTCTCTTCTGACATGGGGCTCACACCCAAAACCTAATGCTGTGAATGTCGACCATTTTGTCTCACTTCATCAAATAGGTCTTTCATATAATGAGTATTTTAGAAAATCTTGCACCCTCCTTTTTTCCTCATTGTGTACTGAGCTATCCCAGTATTTGCTGCATTACCGCCCGCACCAAACTGACAATGTGGAAAATTGCCCAAGTACAGCCCAGCCTCAAAAAGCAGGATACATCTAACCTGGCCACGTCAGCCTGCTCGTAATAATCAGCAAAATAATTCAGTCATGTTCCCTCACCAATAACCTGCTCACTGATGCTTAAGTTTGAGTCGAGTCAGGGCCACTCCCACTCGGTCCCTGACCTCATTTTAGCCTCGGTCCAAAGATGAACAAAACAGTTGAATTCCAGAGTGACTGCCTTTGACATCAAGGCAGCATTTGACTGGTTTCGGCATCAAGGAGCCCTAGCAAAATTGAATGGGGATTCAGGCAGAAAACTCTCAGCATACCTAGCACAAAAGTAGATAGTTGTGGTTCGGAGGGCAATCATCTTGGTTCTTTGACTTGGCTGCAGGAGCTTCTCAATGTCCTCGATCCATAAAGTCAGAAGTGTGGCTTATTCACTATTGATTGCACATGGAGCTCAACACTGCAATTACTTAGATAATGAAGCAGTCCATGTCCACATGCAGGAACATATAGGCTGATTTTTGACTAGTCGTATTTATGTCATACAAGTGCCAGGAAATTACCACAATCCAACAAGAGAGCCTAGTCACCACATTTGGACATTCAATAGTATGACAATTGATGAATATCCCACCACTGACATCCTGGGAATCACCCTTCACCAGAAACCTCACTGGACCTATAATTGCCTTAGCCACGAGAGGAGATCCATAGGTTACATTCTGCAGTGAGTCTCACAACTCCCGATTCCTCAAAATATCTTTGCCCAACCTACAAGGCCCGAGCCAGGAGAGTGATGCAATATTGGGGCAGCACGGTAGCATGGTGGTTAGCATCAATGCTTCACAGCTCCAGGGTCCCAGGTTCAATTCCCGGCTGGGTCACTGTCTGTGTGGAGCCTGCACGTCCTCCCCGTGTGTGCGTGGGTTTCCTCCGGGTGCTCCGGTTTCCTCCCACAGTCCAAAGATGTGCGGGTTAGGTGGATTGGCCATGCTAAATTACCCGTAGTGTAAAGTTAATGGGGGGATTGTTGGGTTACGGGTTACGTGGGTTTAAGTAGGGTGATCATTGCTCGGCACAACATTGAGGGCCGAAGGGCCTGTTCTGTGCTGTACTGTTCTATGTTCTATGTTCTATCAAAGAGAAAATGCTGGAAAATCTGAGCAGGTCTGGCAGCATCTGTAGGGGGAGAAAAGAGCTAACGTTTCGAGTCCAGGTGAGCCTTTGTCAAAGCTGTAATATAGCCTGTCTGGTTGCAACTGAGACAACATTCAAGAAACTAGAATGCATCAAGGGTAAAGCAGTTTGCTTGAGTGGTCCATCATCCATAGCAACAGCCACTACCAACCAGAACAAGAGCCGAAAGTACATGGGAGCATCATTCATTCTCTCCAATTCCACGTCAAGTCTTATGGCATCATCACTTGGAAATAGGCCCATTCTCCAGCTCTAATAATGCTCGCCTAATCAGCACATCAAGATCTCGTAGCCAACATCCCTCCCCCAATCAATACCAAAGATAGATTACCTCATCTTGTATACAAAGTGGCAACTAAGTTCATTTACTAATAATGCTGAGCCAACATTCTCTGGGAAATTTGATAGACGTGATAATACATTGGTCTTTATCTAATTCACATACCATCCTTTTCAATGTTGCACTTCACCACCACTCCCAATTAGGTAACTTGGGCAGCCAACATGCAGCTATTGTTATGGGCCAGGGTTTAGAGAACCCCAAAGTATATCATGGAGTTCACCTGACACACAGCTGTTTACAGATTTTAGTTATGAGGAGCACAAGGGCCCACTTTTCAGCTGTTATATAACAGAGGCCTGAAGCACTTGTAATCAAAAACAAAGTTTATTCCACGAATTGTTAACATTTTATAAACATACACAGTAAGCATTTTATAAACTACAAACATACATACCACACAGCTACAGTACTCTATATTTAACCCTTAATAACTTCCCTTTACTGTTTCACTCAAATAACAACATCCATAAACCAGACAATGCCTTTTACCACAAAACAGTAGGTTTGTATTCCTTCCAGAACACAGTTATTACTTTGAGGTTATCAAGTGATCTGGAGACACCGTTTAACCATGCAGAGAGAGAGAGACTCCAAGATCCTCGTAGTCTGAATACAGCTTCCAACTGTCTAAACCAAAAGTAAAACTCAGAGCCACTAAACAGCTTCCAGCTCAAAACTAAAGTAAAAACCAGAGGCACCACCCAGCTCCACCCACACAATGACATCACTGCAGCCATTTGAGAAGACAGACAGTTCTTAAAGGGACATTCACATGACAGTATGGTGGTGTGTTACAGTTCATTCAGAATAAAGTTGCTGCAGTTTACATTTTGGCTGACCAGTTGCTGAATTCTCTGCAGCCCCGTTTGTCGCGCGGGGGTGGGGGGAATCTCACGACCGAGTCGCGCCCAGCGTTGCTCCGGCGATTCCCCGGGCCCCGGAGAATCGTTTGTCCATGAATGACGCCGTGCGGCTGGGGGGCCGTTGCTAGAGGCCCTCCAAGCAATACTCCACTCCCGACCGGCCGATTTCCTGACCGCAAGATTCTAACCACGTATGATCGGTCGGGACTGTCGCGCAGCGGCTGCGGACTCAGTACGCGGCCACCCTGTTGGGGGGGGGGGGTTCCAGCACCGGGGGGGGGCCTTATGTGCGGCCAGGGCAGCAATCCGATGCAGGGGCATGGGGCCAATTGGGGGGGGGGGGGGGGGGACCTTGTTTCTTTTTGTGAAGGTCTGCGGTCCGAGTCCGCCATGGCACACGGCACGGCCGCTGTGCGCATGCGCGGACTCATAACCGGAGGTGCGGGGGCCCGTATCCACAAGCAAAGCTGCGTGAAGCTCCCCGGGTCCCTGCTAGCCCGCTGCAGGTAAGTGAATCGATCTTTATTTTTTGCAGAAAACCGGGGAGTGAAACGGCAGCCTTTTTATGCCGGCATGGAGGCATAGCCCCATTTTGGAAGAATCCAGCCCAGGTATCTTTCTCTGCTATTGGCACTGTGAAAGGATTTGCTGGTTGATCACCTGTTTGGTCATGTTGTTATGGGCCAGGGTTTAGAGAACCCCAAAGTGTATTATGAAGTTGACCTGACCCACAACATTTACTAGATTGTGGTACGGGGAGCACACGGCCCACTCTGCAGGTGTGGTACAGCAGAAATGGAAAAGTATTTTTTAAAGCAAAACAATGTTTATTCTATGAACTCAAGTTAACCTTTTTAAAACATATAGTGAACATTTTCGCAACCATCAATTCAAATAGAACCCGCAAAGAATACAACACTAAGTAATCCTTAAGTTGTCCTTTTAACATCCATAAGATTGAAAAAAAAAAACCTTTAAACAGAAGCACATCAGGTTAAAGTCACCACTGAGGGCAGTTATTAGTTTTAAATCACCAAAGGATCGATTTACGTTCGTTAGATTACAGAGAGAGACTCATACACCTTCTGGCTGTGAATGCAGCTATCCAGCTCTGAAAACAAAACTGAAACACACACTGCAGCAAACAGCCTAAAACGTAAGTAAAAAGCTGACAGACAGCCCAGCTCCACCCACACTCTGACATCAGTGATAAACACCCATTTCTTAAAGGTACTCTCACTTGACAATGTGATAAGCATACCTTCCTTGGCCATCAGGCCCTGGGGTGAGACTCAAACCTGGCCCTTCTGTCTCAGATGCGGGGATATTACCCAGTGCTCCACAAAACGCTCCACTCAGCTACGAAGGAACTTCAAATTCCAACATAACAGAAAATCAGTGCAAGATGCTAAAGTGTTACGGGAGTTAACTTGACCTTGTAAAAGCATTTTTTATGCTCTTGGGTCACTTCTGTTATTCGTGGGCAACTTGTGAATCAGATAATCTGTCAACATTTGTCACACTTTCACTTCCACTGGCCCAACAATAGTTTTCAAAAAAAAAGGGAAAGAACTTCTGTTGAATTGTCCTGGAATACTTTATACGTTCCCACCCTGTTCCCTATCACCCTATTGGATCATTGATTAAAGGTAAAATAGTAACAGACATTTTAGGCGCAATTCTCCAGAAAGATTTCTAACTGTGGTAGCGAGCGCGAACTGCCGCAAGCTTCCCGGCGTTTGGCCGACAAAGCTATTCAATGTTAATTGGTCCTCTTAACAAGGCCCCATGGGTCTCTAGCCGCGAATGAAGGCTCACCAGCTGATTCGCCGGCACCCGCACTCGCCAACCCCCCTGTTATCAAGGTCAAGCAGCACTTAAAATAGTTCTTGCTCAGTCAACCCCAGCCAGCTCGTAACAATGCCGCTGAGGAGACCAGCCCCAAGATTTGGGGATGCAGATCTGGCTAGGCTCCTACACACAGTGGAGGCCAGGAGGGATGTCCTGGTTCCCCTGAGGGTCCTGGAGGGTCAGTCACAGGGCAGTCAGTGCTGCCTGGGATGAGGTGCTGATGGCTGTGAGTGCCGGGAGTGTGACCAAGAGAACAGGCCGATAGTACCGGAAAAAGGTCAATGACCTATACCTATAGCAGCACAATAAGTTGGCACCATCGCACCCGTGCCCCCCACCACCCCCACCCAAGACCTTTCTGCCCCCACGCGAGCATCCACACCCCCCAACTCTCCATGCTACCCCCAACCCTCCCTCCCTTCAACTCCCCAACCCTCCCTCCATCCCCCTACCTTCAGCCCTCCCCCAACTCTCCCTCCACCCGCTGCCCTTCAACCCCCCCCACCCCTTCCGCCACCAGTGTACATATGCATACCTCGGTGGGATATGTTAGTGGTCAGGCTTCTGCTTCACAATCTGGTGAGCACCACACAGCTGCTGGTGCACATCTGGCGGAGTCAGGAACCCCCAGGCGAGACAGCTGTCGGAGGTCTGCTGGATCCCAGGACCCAGCTGGGCCCCAGCCTGTTGCTGAGCCTATGGAAGAGGTCATCCTGGAGCTGTTGGAGATGATAGGGAGAGGCCAGGACATTCAGAGGGAGATGTCAGCGACACTCCAGCAGATCCATGGCTGATTGGAGGAGTCCCATGGGCTATGGGTGCTGGAGATGCCGCCGGCAATCCGTGGCACCGAGGCCAACACTGCTAGGGTGGCACCGTCAGAAGAGTGAGGAATTGTTACACACAATAAACACGATGTGCCCAATTAATATGAGGCCTCTGTCAGTTTCTTCCTCATTGCGGGCTGACCTCTGAACCCTTGGCCCATCTCTCCAGGCATGCAGCCCCCTTCCTGGGCACACCGCATGCTGGTGATGGGTGTGAGCGAGCACTCAGCAGACAAGCAGCGGTCAGACTATGGCATAGATTGAGGAGCACTGGCGCTCAGCTCTCTGCGGGTTATCATCACCCTCTTGCCCTCGACAGTGACCCACTGAAACAGTCCCAGCACCCTGGAGTGATGTAGCACAAACCCTGGGAGGGTGGGAAATGGGGTGTGGGTAAGGTAGTGATGACAGACTAGGCCACGTCCTAAGTGAATTGGGCGAGTACGTGGTCTCCCTGGCCCTCCGGGGTTGCCGGACACTTGCCGCTGCCGCCTGTCCTCCAGCCCCTGCTGGTCCGGCACCGCCTCATCATCCTCGCCCTCGAAGGTGGCCACGTTCTTCATCACCAACCTTCAGCTTGTTGCCCTGCTGCTGTGCGAGGTTATGGAGGGCACAGCAGACCACCACAAAGTGGGCGACCTACGGGGGTGTGTACTGGAGTGCGCCACCGGAACGGTCGAGGCATTGGAACCACATCGAGGAGTCGGATGCCCCGCTTAATCACAGCCCGGGTGGTCACTTGAGCCTTTTAGTACCGTGTCTCCGCTTTGGTCTCTGTACTGGCGTCAGTAGCTAGATCTTTAGCAGGTAACCCTTATCCCCCAAGAACCAGCCACCCACACTGATTCCCACTGGAGCTCTGGAATGATCGTGAGGCCTCAAAGTTCAGAGCTGCGGTGACCTTGATGGCCACTGGGAGCAGGTGTCCGCAAGGACAGGGTACATGTGCCGCACCATCTCATTGAGGTGAAGCCTCCTGTGACATGTTCTGTTCATCATCTGTTCAAATGACCAGCGATGCCTGAACACCCTGGGTCGTCGCGGGACTCCCCAACTGGGTCCCTCCCTGGCCCGACAAGCGGCTGGGTCCTCAGTGGCGGGGTCCAGCACATGGCTGCCACCTCGAGCATCTGGAGACACTGCTGCTGCCACCGTCTCCGGCGGCTGCCACCGTCTCCAGCGGCTGGCCACCTGGCCTGGCAGCAGCACCTGTAGGGCAAGTCCTGACTCCAAACTCCCTGCCATTGCTTTCAGTAAGGCATTGGGAGAGGGTGTTAGACTGACGAACAGCCGTAGCTCCCACCCCAGGACCCTCCATTCCCCCATTGACCGCCCGCCACCCGGAACGCCCTGCCCACGCACACCCTTGGCAGTCGGTGGGGGCTATGGGTGGTCGGTGAGGCAGACGAGCAAGGTCAAGTGTTGTCCCCAGAACGTGTACACAGAATCTAGGGGTCGGCATGGTGGAGCGCGCAGTTGCTATCCCAGCGCCTACCCCATCCTCCCATGGTGGCCCACTCCGGCAGAGTACCCTGAGTACTGGGGTGGCAATCCCCGAGCTCTTTGCCTGTGAGCAAAGATGGCTACTCACCTCTTCGGCTCCCCACAGAAACCCTTCCATCAGGTTCACGTTGATTAAAAAGTACTAATCGGCACCAGCGTGACACTTGCTGGAGAGGACGATGAATGGCGGGAGGCCATTGGATTTGGAGTGGCTCCCGTTAATTGTGGAAATGGGGTTTATATGGTGATAATTGGTTTCTTGCCACGCTATGGCGAGATCCCAATTTCACCTAGGGGAGCGGGCTGGTTGCATCGCAAACTGTTTGGAACCTGGTGCGGTTCTCATTTTCAGCCTCTCCAGTTTTGCTCGGGCGAGAGCGCAATGACGATAGAGAATCACGCTCTATGTATGTTCCTATTACTACAGCCCTAACCACCTTATCTAACTTCTCTGCTTACATTGGTCTACAGCATGTTAGTGTTCTTGCTCAATCATTAGTTATCAGAGACTTCATCACCTTCACTCTTATCACAACTGAGCGAACCACATCTTTGTACACTTTAAACTCTCTGCAAATTTGAATTTTTTTAACACTATCATTGACCACTTTGCTTGTCTCCCTCTACATCATCTGTACTGTCAAGCAATTTGGGGACTTTTGCCTTTTTAAAGTCATTGCATAAATATGAACTGCCCTTTATGAATTTGGGGCTGCCCACAAGCTCTGGTTCTTTGGTGTGTTGATGTTTACATTTATCCCCATTTAGTGCCATCTGCTATTTCTCAGCCTCTCCAATTAAATTGTCAAAATTCCTTTGAATGTTGTCAATCTTTTCTACACTTGGACACATGCCCTACAGCTTGGTATCATTAATATATGAAATGCCTTACACTTTAGCAATGATGAAGAGTGCATTCTTGGTAGCTTCCATCAAGAGGGTAAGGTGCCATGATGTGATGTGATTTAACTTAGTGGCTCTCTTCCTCAGCTTTTATTGTTGATTGTGCAACCATTGATTCGGCCCATTGAGTATGCACCGACCGTCTGAACCTTGGTCCACTCCCCTGTTCTATCTCCGTAACCTACCTTGCACATCCCTGGACTGCGGGAGGAAACCCGGAGGAATCCCACACAGAGATGAGAACGTGCAAACTCCACAGTCACCCAAAGCTGGGATTGAACCCATGTCCTTGGTGCTGAGGCAGCAGTGCTAACCACTGTGTAACCGTGGGGAATACGGATTCATAAAAAACAAATTAGTTGAAGATGTCAGACCAATATTGTAGCAATGGACACTTAATATTACTTAGATTTTCCACGATTCAAATAATTAGTAACACAAGATGATGGGGTAGAGGGTCGTGTTAAACTTGGGTGGAGACCATCACTTGTCTAGATTTATATGCACCATTTTCCAATGCTCACGAGGCTGAACATTTAGAATTATTGGATTAATGCTGGTAAAGTTGCCTTTCACATGAAACATGTTGGAAGAAGCCATGGACTATGCGCACCAAAGTTCTTCAAAAGACGTCACATGCACCTGTGCTACTGGAGGGACACTGGCAAACTCTCAGGTTGTGGCATTGTACAGTCTGTAAAAGCAGTGCACACACACAGTGGTGTGGGTCAACATCTGGAAGAAAAATGATTAAATATTTCATAATTATGGTTCATTTCAGATTGCCAGCTTTTGGTTTTGCTTTCTTCACCTCTACATAGTGGCCAGCTTACTGATGAAGTGATGTCAATTGGGAACAGGAAGCATTATTTCTAGGCGTGGGAGAGATGGGGAAAGAGAGCAAACTGCTCCAGCCTCAAGGGCAATGTTGACAAAATACCATATTGTTCAAAAAATTTAAATGAAACTGTGGGACAGGACGAAAAAAACATTACCATCCTGATTTTGCCCTTCAACCTTTTCAACAGCCAAGTTGAAGATAGACATCAGGCTGACTATACTTGTGTGCATCCACATGATGCAGCCAAAATTTCGAATCTCCATCTGTTGAGCACTATAATGATTTTGCAATGTTTTGGAAACTATCCTGCTGCCAGCAAAGAAAGGTCATTGATGCAGCTGCCATTTCACCAGATCTAGGCAGCATTTTCAGTGCCGCTGGCTGAAATGCCACATTTTCCATTCTTGCTGGCAACTGGCCCCGGCAGGGACAGGACCAGAGAATCCCGCCCGCTATTTTTCACGCATTTGAGAACCCAAGCGAACACAAAAAACATATCCTGCCTCAGGTGGGATTTGTAGGTGTGTCTACGATGGGTCAAGATTTAGTTAAAAGTCTGTGCCCATTCAAGAAATCAAATTTAGAATAGAACCCATTTTCTACATTCGGGATTGCTTGGGATTTATAAAGCACATTCAGCATCTAGAGGTGAAACCGCATTAGTCCAAATGTTTCTTTCTGCTTAGATCCTGAAAATTTGGCACAGCAATATTTCAGATGTCAGGATCAAAGAGCTACAACTTCTGTATTGACTGCAGGTTTTTCTGCATCCTTGAGTGATATCACAAATACATCAAAACTGTCAAGTGCTGACTCATCTGAATCCCACTCTGGGACCAGCCTGCAGATTCCTTTCGCATAAATAATAGAAATGTGGAATAATTTACCAGAGAATACCATTGATGTACATATAAGTGTGCTCAAGCCAAGCACATATAATTCTGGTGAGAGGTTACGATATTTGCCTGCCCCCACCGCCCCTCCAAGACAATCCACTCAAGGTGTGTGCCTAAACTTCCCCATGTTCTTTAATTTACATGGCTTTAAAAAAACTTTACACTTTCTTACCTATCATAATTTACTAGCATAAGTATGTTGCTTCATTAATAATGATCTTTATTGTCACAAGTAAGCTGACATTAACACTGCAATGAAGTTACTGTGAAAATCCCCCAGTTGCCTTAGTCCGGCACCTGTTCCGGTACACTGAGGGAGAATTCAGTTTCCAATTCGCCTAACAGCACGTCTTTTGGGACTTGTGGGAGGAAACCGGAGCACCAAGAGGAAACGTATGCAGACACGGGGAGAACATGCAGACTCTGCACAGACAGTGACCCAAGCCGGGAATCGAACCTGGGATCCTGGCGCTGCGAAGCAACAGTGTTACCCACTGTAATATGTGCTGCCCCATTAAAGGGTGTCACTGACATCTCACAACTAAAAATGGTCAATCTTCCCAGGAATCAGGATAGAAAGACAATGTCACCACAAGGATAAAGCTGAACCCATTCTTCAGAAATCATATACCCATTTCCAACATTATTCAATGGATGGCAATCGGGAACAGGAACCACAAGTAATGTTTCTTTTATCTGGGCGAAGGATACAGAGGTTGTTTAACCTAGCATGGTCCATAAATTAAACCTACAGCTTGTTAGTCAGAATGAATGCCTCGGTATATTTTGCCGACAAACATTTTGTGGGCTGGGAAACAGAAAAGCCATACTTTAATAATTCAATAACCTAATAAAAATGCACAGGACGATGGAGAGATGAAATAAGATTTAATTACAGCCCTAATCACAAGTTTATTGTGCCCTGTTTTAGCAAAACAAAAATTACATAATAGCGTAAAGGATTCTAAAGGAATAAATCTAGATCACTTTTCAGCCTTTGACAAATGAGATTTTTAAAATATGTATATTGAACACACACAACAGCCCTGCTCTATTTCAGGAAACAGTAACATAAGGCCTGGACTAATGATTCTGAGATAGTAGTTCAAATCCAGTTTGGAAATTAAAATTCAGTCAACAAATAAACCTGAACTTAAAAAAGCTAGGCTGCAATCACGATGGGTGGGAGAATAGCGGGAGGTCCGCTCCCGCACCTCCCGCTATTCTCCCACCCCCCCCAAAATGGCGTGTCCGGTTTTCCGACACGCCACTCGGAGAAACGCGGACCGCAGTTTTTCACGGCGGCCCGCGATTCTCTGACCCGGATGGGCCAAGCGGCCTCCCATTGCCGACCTGTTCACGACGGCGGCAACCACACCTGGTCACCGCCGTCGTGAACATGGCGCACCAGTTAAGTGTGGGGCCTAGGGGAGGCGGATCAGGGATCAAGCACCACGACCGTGCTCAGGAGGGGACTGGCCCGCAATCGGTGCCACCGATCGTTGGGCCGGCGTCTCAAGGGGACGCACTCTTTCCCCTCCGCCGCCCCGCAAGATCAAGCCACCACGTCTTGCGGGGCGGCTGAGGGGAAAGACGGCAACCGCGCATTTGAGCTGTCCAACCCGCGCATGCGTGGCTGATGTCATTAGGCGCCGCCGCGGCGTCATTCTTGGCACGCCGGGCCTTGAAGCCAGGGACAAGGCCCGGCCGCCGAGTTTCCGGTACGGCCTGCCTATCCCCCCGGGTAGGGGAGAATAGGGGGCTGGGAGAAGCTTCTGACGGCTTCGTGAACCTCTCCAGGTTTCACGACGGCGTCGGGCCTTGCGGAGAATTCCGCCCTTAGTGTCAGTAATGATGGCCATGTAACTATGGTTAGAAAAGCCCCTCTGATTCACTGAAGTCTTTCAGGGAAGGAAATCTGCCATCTTTACCTGCTCTAGCTTACACGTGACTCCAGACACATAGCAATATGGTTGGCTCATATCTGCCCTCTGAAATGACATCAAGAGGGAAGTGAGGGCTGGGCAACAAATGTTGGCCTTTGCAGCAATGCCCAAATCCCATGATTAAATGAATGAAAAAGAAATCCTGTAACTGGTGCCATACAGTTTACTTAGTTTTGACAGGAGTTCTCCGTGAAGGCGCGAAAATCTCACCTGTCACTCCTTGCATGTTGCTGTCCAGCTTTCTTTCGATCTTTTTCCTAAATAATGAGTCACTTCACAAAGAAATTGAAATGGTCTTTACCATTATACTTTGCATAATGTATGGGGATTGAGGTTGGTTATTACAGAAAAGAGGGGATGGTGCGTGTTCCAGTGGTTAGCACTGGGACTAGATTGCTGAGGACCTGGGCTTGAATCCTGGCCCTGGGTCACTGTCCATGTGGAGTTTGCACATTCTCCCCGTGTCTGTGTGGGTTTCACCCCCACAAGCCAAAGATATGAAGGTTAAGTGGATTGGCCACGCTAAATTGGCACTTAATTGGAAAAAAGAATAATTGGGTACTCTAAATTTAAAAAAACATGGTTATTACAGAAGAGAGCCCAGTTAGGACAGAAACAAATGGAGAAAAGGCAAAAGAAAGTTACATTGCCAGATTACCCATCCCTCTCAACTCCGAGATAATATATTGAATTTCTTTGGGGCAGTGGGATGGGTGGAGAATGAGGAACACAGAGGAGAAACCAAAGCAAAGAAATCAATCAATGTTCAGCAGAATGGGGACATCATTCAGTAAAACTAAAATTGCAACATGATGTAATGACATCTCCTTAGCAACAAATTTACTGAGACTGATATTTTGTGTTAGCACTTCACAACGTAATTGCAGAGAATGTATTTTTTTTAAATAACATTTTATAGCAAGTAATCAATCTGGCACTTATTTCACTTGTGAGAAAGAGCTTCTATATTTTACTCGCAGCTGTGCTACTTCCTCATTGCCAGTTGAATTCACATGGAAATCAAACTCAGCATGTCCTAGCCAAAATTAGGAGCAGTCATTAAATACATCATGAACAGGTGACTACTATTAAAACTAAAATTAGTACTTCAAGGTGAGTGATGCCAGGGTCATCTGGGTAGTCAGAGAAAGTATCAAGCACTTGAAGATCACGTATAGCAGAGGTTAGTTACGAAGATCTCTCTGAAATACTCTTTACAACAGACCTTAGGCCCCAGCTGCAGATGAGCACTTCCTGCACCAGTAGGAATTAAATTTGCAACGATCAAGTCTTAAGCATCAACCTAGAATGGTCAATGCTGTCTAGTTTTTGACTAAAGTGGGATTTGCAGCCTTTGTCTGATCCTTGTTTCATCTGATGGCCACAAAATTAAGCACAGAATGAACGCGACAGTAAGCAGCAATGTGGGGCTCCGATTGCTTCCTCTTCCTCCTGATACCAGAGTGTTTTGGCCCAAAGACAGCACCCCAGCTGCCCCAAGTGTCAAAAAAAAAAAAAATATTTTTTATTTCTGAAAACCTCCTTGTTATGCAGCCCAAATAACATACCTGAATGAACTTAGAACCTTTTCACACGTAAGAAAAAAAAAAAGACAGTCCTCAACAATGCATGTATACATGTTTATTCAATGTCTTAAAAGAAGATATTGATAAAGTGACATGAAATAGGAGGTTAAGATAAACCCTGCATAACCTGGTAACTATAAGTATTTGAGAAAGACAAAATACCGACAGTCTTTGATTTTACTGATTACAATAGTTTTTCCAAACACTGACATTCACCCTTTTCTGCAGGGACAAAGCAAAACAGAGCTCCCGTGGTCAATCGCCCATGGACCATCACCATACAGTTAAAATACAGCCAAACCTCGTTACAACAAACTTTCCCCAGGTCCCCAACCGAAGCTCCATTTCAGTTTTAATTTTTAAAAAAAAAGTCCAAGGAATTCAATCCCTTGATGAAACAAACTTTGTTATAACATGCAGACCAGCAGATCCATCGGCACCATTTGTAATGAATTATCTTTCATTCCTTTGCCCAGTGATAACAAACTGCACTGTTGTAATTGCTTTTACCATTCATAGAACATCCTAGTGCCACCATCATTGCCCGGATGCAGAACTGAAAATAAACAAACAAAAAAAAAATAAAATCGGTGAAACATTTTTCCCAGCAGTTGGTGGTGTGAAGGAGTGAAGTCAGAACTGGAGGGCTCAAATCTTGGCAAGGTGAAGCCCCCACCCCCGCCACTGACAAAAGTCACCATTGGGTTAGTAATAATGAGGTTCCACTGTAATAGTCCATTCAACACAACAGGCCTGAAAAGATGTTTGTTCGAACAGATCTTCAACCCTTTTGAGCATTATTGTAACATTCCCCCCCCCCCTACCATTTTCTAGAAATAAAAGCAAGATTCCCAAATACTCCAGTTCTTCTACAGAATACCGATTAAGAATGTTCATGTTATGCATTAAGCATATTCCCAATTATTTATCAATATATAGTTTACAGGACAGCATTTGCCAAACCTAAAATAATCTGTCTTTCTTCTAGCTGGCCAGGAACCCAGCCTGACCCGTTTTTCACTCTGTATCGTAGTAGTCCCTTTGTGATGTGTTTTTAAAAAATTACATGATTAAAGTGGCAGGCCAAATCTGCCCTTCTTAATTAGGGTGTAGTTTCAATCTCCCAGGAGGCCAGAGTCGCACCTTGAACACTTCAAAAGCAAAAAATTATTTTCTTCTTAAGATTTCTTGTTCCACAAGGGAAGTCCGTACCCAAAGGGTTTATTGTAAAAGGACTGTTGGGGTAATTATGACAATCAATGATTGAACGTTCTGCCTGGCAACTCGCCAGAGACAATCCTCCATTCAGCGTGCGTTACCTTGTGACAATTTCCAGTGTTAGGGTATCATTTCTCTTCGATCCACCTATTTAACAGCTCAGACAAACGGTGTCAACGCATACCAGCGTAATTTGTGCTTCACTGTCAAATGGTACCTCTGTTTATTGCTGTTATTATTATACCAGAGCACTATTGTGATTAACTAATATTAAATGCCTCTGCAAAAAAGTGCTAAGAGTTTTCATATAAAAATTCTGTTATGGTTGCGGCACTCATGGCAGAAACAACCAAAGGAAGTCATTTAATACAGAACATGACTCCATCTGTGAATGGATTACTAAACCAGCACTGGAATTCAATTGCACAAAAAGGTTACATCATGTGCGGAATGTATTTTCTAACTTCTTTTTAAGCAAATGATTTGAAATTAACATTTACAGAAAGAAGAAAAATTTAAAAAATGAGAAAATGCACAAATTGTTCAAAATGTATGATAGACAGAATTTAGAAGATTAGTTTGCGGTGTAGTGTTCAGAGAAGGATTGGCCATATATCCTGCAGTTATCTTGCCTGCAGTGTTGTTATGAGATGCTGATCCCATTCCATACGATATTAGGGATTGAGGTACAGAGGGAGCAGGCGGAAGAGCGTGTGCGTATTCCTGCGACGTCACAGACCATGGGAAAGTGCCCGATCTGCTGTATGGCTGGTGTCCATTGTGGTTCGAAACAGAAGGCACACCAGAACAGTAACAGTTATCCACAGAGCAGACGAGGATTTTGCGCCCACCGTAACCGACTGGCTGGGAAAGTACAGACTGCTGGGGAGGCGTGCCATTGGGATAGTGAGTTGTATTGAAGACTGGACCCGTGTGGACAGGCTGCGGACCGCTGGTCAGTCCCACAATGTGTGGGGAAGAGCTGCAGGGCACAAGGGACTGTGCTGACTGGCCCTCGACAACAGGCCCGCCCTGGCCCATGAATTGGCTGGCAACATTCACGGCCGGAACTTCCAGGAAACCATTGTCCACAGCAGATGTCGTGGGCATAGGGAAAGCAGTGGAGTGCTTGCGTTTTTCTCCAGCAGTATTGGAAATGTTGCAGGTGTAAGCCGGAACGCTCTGCAGAAACGGTACAGGAGTGCTTATTGTCCCTGTTGAAGTATAGTAAAGAAAAAAAATCACAGGTTACACCAGAAATCTACAATTACTACAAACACATGCACATATGTACTGCTGCTACTTATTAAATGGCTGGTTTTACAAGATTGAAACACAGAACATTTGATTTTTTAAAGTTTCTGATGTCCTAGCCAACACTTCTGTCCGATTTATATAAAATGCATCTCCTGTTCACATGTAGATTAACAACTTTGGAAATTTTGCATGACAAGAGGTAGTATTTTCCTCGCACTCATTCTACCAGTCCCTACACTTACTAAAGTCTGCTGAACCCCACCGGAATGCAACCGCTCCCTAGAGCTTTCCCAGTTTCTACTCTCTCCAACACTTCAGTATTTAAGCAATGGCGCTCAGTGACCAGTTGGGCTTAGATTCAGTGCTTGCCTGACTCACCAATACCTTGATTCAGATTTCAGTTTTAAATGGTGGGTGCAGTGAACACATGCTGACATCAAGACTTGCTTCCGTCACCATTCAGTCAGAAAACTACCACTTTAAAAAAATGTGCCTATCCCTAATGGACATAATGTAAGACTGGAGTTGCATTTGGTCAGATGGGAAGGTGGAAGAGATTTATGATCAGTTAGACTTTACTGAAATAAATTTAGAGTACCCAATTCATTTTTCCCCAATTAAGGGGCAATTTAGAGTGGCCAATCTACCTGCCCTGCACATCTTTGGGTTGTGGGGTGAGATTCATGTAGACACGTGAATGTGCAAACTCCACACGGACAGTGACCTGGTCCCAGGTTCAAACCCGGGCCCTCGGCGCCGTGAGGCAGCAGTGCTAATCACTGCGCCACCATGCCGCCCGTTTTATTTTTCGAATCCAGTAGCTTTTATGATCAATTTTCCTGGTACCAGATGGTACCAGATCACAAATTAACATTCCACTCAAACACCACTATTTGTCATGGTGAGTTCCGAATTCTTATTCACCTGGGCTGTTAGCTCAGTATTATGTGCCCTACATTATCATGTCGATAAACAGTAGGATGCAGGTGAAATTTAAACAAAAAAATGTTTAACAATAAAAAAGAAAATGAAATGTTTGAACCAATATCAATGAAATCACTGGCCAATATGGCTGTCTTCAACAATGATCACAGAAAATTGCTGATGGCAGAAAGCAGCTTTTACATTTGGGAGGGACTGAAAAGAAATGATTGTTTCTTTTAAAAAAAAATTAGAATCCCAATTTATTTTTTCCAATTAAGGGGCAATTTAGCGTGGCCAATCCACCTATCCTACACATCTTTGGGTCGTGGGGGCGAAACCCACACAAACACGGGGAGAATGTGCAAACTCCACACGGACAGTGACCCAGAACCGGGATCGAACCTGGGACTTTGGCGTCATGAGGCAGCAGTGCTAACCACTGCGTCACCGTGCTAACCTGTTTCTTTTATACTTTTCTTTAGAAATATATGAAGGGGATTTTTTTTCTCCCATGGAGGCTCCTTTTAATTACTGTATTTATTTCAAATTAGTTCAATGTAGTTGAGCCGCTTCTAGGCAGATTGTTGAAATCTAAATATAGCTTTACACTGGCATAATTTCCACTCAACAGTATTCACATCAATTGAGAACGGAACAGCTCAAAACAAGAAAGCTAGCAAACTTCCTGCGTGTACTCAGGACAGTTTTCTGAAGCACTATGCTCTAAAACCAACGGGAAGGCAGGCAGTGCTATATTCAATAAATGAGCCATACTTAGTTCAGTGTTCCTGTACTGCTAATTAATAACCTAACAATGGTCATGATGTAATCAAATACAATGTTAGGTTTGAAAATGAGAAACTTACTGAGTTTCTGGATTTCGGTACAACTAACTTTAATGAATGAGACAGATACTGACAGCAGTAAACTGGTCAAATCTCTTATTGGGTAAAAGTACACATGAACAATGAGAAATGTTCAAAAGAGAATGTAGCTTAATGCCAGTATGTGACATTCCGGGGAAAGAGTTCTACTTACTCAACAAAAGAGGTGAGCAAAAACATAAATAACGTACAAAGTGCAAAGGACAGTGTACATCCGTGGGATTGGTAACGGTATAAAAAAAACAGCAAAGGAAGACAAAAAAAATGGTAAGAGATGCAAAATAAGAATATGAAAATAAATTTTGCATCGGATGTCAAAATCAACTACGTTTTTACAGAAGTAAATGCCAGTAGAAGGTAATGGGGCCCTTTAAAAACAAATGCAGGTAATATTGCAAATGAAAACTAGAAATGCCTGTCAAAGTGAATAATTACTTTGAATCTTTGAGAAAGAGACAAATATATCTAATATTCCAGGTAGGCCAAGAACAAATCAAGGACTGGCACTCACTAAAATTAACACAAGCAAGAGAAAAGTATTAGAAGAAGATAATGTCACTAGAGTGTAATAAATCCTGGAACCTGATTAAAAACAAGGGCAAAAACAAAGGAGGTAGGTGAGGAAATTGCATTTGCTTTAGCCACAATCGTCCAAAGCATTCTTGATTGTTTCTCTGGATTGGAAAATTGCAAATATAACTCATTATTGAAGAAAGGTCTTGGATAAAGCAGGAAATTACAGACCGGACAGTCTAACATCTGATGCGGGGATGTTATTGGAATGAATAATTAAGTACTTTGAGAGCTGAGAATTGTAATGGGGAGGTCAGGCAAATGTAATTAAAGTTTCTTTGAGGAACTAAAGTAACAGATAGGACATAATCTAAAGATGTAGTTTATCTGGACCTCCAGAAGGCGTCTGATAAAGTTCCACATAGGAGACTGTTAGCTAAAATTAAAGCTCACAGGAATTGAAGGCAAATTATTGACCTTGTTACAGAGTAGGTGAACAGGTATGTACTCTAATTGGGAGCGGTATCCCACAAGGATCTGTGCTGCAATTCAACCGGCACAATGGCACGGTGGTTAGCACTGCTGCATCACAGCGCCAGGGACCCGGGTTCAATTCTAGCCTTGAGTGACTGTGCAGAGTTTGCACGTTCTCCCAGTGTCTGCGTGGGTTTCCTTCGGGTGCTCCCGTTTCCTCCCACAGTCCAAAGATGTGCAGGTTAGGTGGATTAGCCATGCTAAATTGCCCCTTAGCGTCCAAAAGTATGCAGATTAGCTGGAAAACATGATCAATGCACGGGGTTATGGGGAAGTGATTATAGGAAAGTGCTCTTTTTGAGGGTTAGTGCACTCCTAATGGGCCAAATGGCCTCCTTGTATGAATGATCAACTACTCACTATATTTACCAATGACTTAGGTAACATAATAGAGCCATATAAAGTTTAACAAGGACACAAATATTGATGGCAGTGAGTAGTGCGACTGGAGTAGAAAAGTACAAAGAGCCGCTGATAGATTTAATAAGTGGCAGGGAGTTTTCAACACAGGTTAATTATCCTTTCTGGACAAAATAAAAGATAGTGGGCGTGGTTCAGCGGGCCCAAGTGAAAATCCGCTGAACAATGCGTTTGGCATTGAAACACTTGGCTATTCATTGGCACTTTGCTGATTTCTTTTTGGTCTCAGGGATTTTCCCCCCACCGAGGCTGCAGTTAAAGGGCTTCTTGCAGATCAGGGTGCCATTTTGATGGCAGCCCTGATCTCTCTTCCCCCAATCTTGCGTAGGCCCCAGGGAAACCCCCCTCTACCTGGCAATCCCCTCCCCAGGCCCAAACCGGCAATGCCTGTGCAGCACTGCCAGGATGTCTGGTGGCAGTGCCAAGGTGCCGAGGGGAGTGGCACCCTGCCATGTCCCTGACCACCCGGGGGTCTCCAATGGCCTGGGAGAGACCCCCCCACCTCCCATATGCTGTTAAGTCTGGTGCACATTTGTACTAAAGCCTGGCGAGGTCTCTCAGGCGCAGCCAGTGAATCCCAGGCGCTGAGTGAGTCCAGCATCTGGGTATTTAAATGAGCTGTAAAGTTCATTTAAATATTCAGATCTGGGCGGGGTCCAGATCGCTCTGGGCGGAGTGAGTCGGGCGACTTGGGAGGTTTCGCGCCCGATGTGGGGATCGCCCACAATTTACCCGTGTGTCCGGATCCGTGGTGGGAGCAAAGGGGTCACTGAATTTTGCCCAGTATTATTTTTATATTGGTGAAAAGCTAGGAACAATTTAAAGGCTGATTTACACAAACCACCAAAATATATTAGATGGGCACAAAAGACAGGCTGATAACCTTTCTAACTAAAGGGCCAGAAAATAAAAAGGGGAGGTTTTGCTTGATTAGACCACATCTAGAGTACTATGTACAGAATTTATGGATCGAGGAAGGAATGCAGTATTAGAGTTCCAAGGTTTAGATTTTGAGGAGAGATAAAATAGATTAGGCTTGTATTCCTGAATTAGAGGAGATACTTAATGGGTGATTTGATAGGGTCAAAAGAGAAACTCTTCCCATTGGTGAGAGAGTCCAGAACTAGGGGATATATTATTAAAATAAGAGTCCTACCCTACTCAGAAGAAAAATTAGAAAACACTTCTTCATACGTAATGGTGGTGGAGTGTTCTCGCTCCTTCCACCCGACCCCCTCACAAAAATCAGCAAATTCTACCTCAATTAATCATTCAAAATCTAAATTTTTCCCAGACGTGGGAATTAACAGATATGGAGCCAGGGTGAGTGAACTGAGTTAGGATACAAATATCAGCCACAATCTGAATGATATAACAGGCCTGAAAGGCTGAAGGGCTTACCCCTATTCCTGTGAGTAGACAGATACATACACTGCTTATACATCGGCACACACATATATGAATAGACATTTTAGACAAAGACAGACACACACAAAGCCATAGATACATACACACATTTCCTGTCAACCTTTTCACAATAAATATTGTAGTTGCACCGTTCTGTCTAAGGCATTTATGAAGCTCCCAACTTTTCAGCCTGTGCCTCTTATGCTAAAGGCAAATCTACTGCTCCCCAAAATTCTCCCAGTTTTTGCTCGTCAACAATAAAGTTGAAGTATTGTAAAAATAGAGTGAATATATAACTATAAAATCTCAAATATTTACATGGGATTTAATTATACCCGACCCTCTAACCTCACTTCACCTGAAGGTTGTGACCCCATATATGGGTATTTTAAAAAAAACAATAGGACACTTTACCTTCGAGCAACTTTCTGATGTGTTTTTCCTTCTTACCAATCTCACTTAAGAAAGGTTTTGGCTGGAGGTGACCAAATTTGGGAGGTGGCAGCCCATTTCCTGTACAAGCTTGAGTCCTTGAAAAAAAAATAGAAATAAACATGACAAACAGAAAACTGATTGATGTTCAGCTTTATATTATGACCATAAAATTTTACAGCAAACACTACTCAAGGCGCAGTGTATGGGCAATCCATTTTTCCATACATTAGGGCAAAATGTGGTATACTTCATGTGCTACAATAATCCTTCAGGGCAAAGTTATGTCGGACCCACTGCCAAACTTACTTTTCCAATTCAGCATAGCGCTGGTATGAAAAAGACTTATAGGATCAAAACTTCCTTTCAAATAACTCCAGTAAGATTTCCATCAATTAGGTTTAAAAGGGGCTGTTATTTTACCAGGAAGCGACTGAAAATGAACAGTTGTACGACATAATGAGTTCCACCAGAAAAATGTCTGTTTGCCATCCAAAATTATGCAAACTATTAAACACACACAATCACCTTACTGTTGAAACATTTGAACCTGAAGTCTTCATTTACATGGAGCTTATTTATAAAAAAGGTTCTTGGAAGCATGTGTTAAGATTGCGACTATCACATTCTAGGCTTAGAACATAGAACAGTACAGCACAGAACAGGCCCTTCGGCCCTCAATGTTGTGCTGAGCCATGATCACCCTACTCAAACCCACCCTATACCTGTAACCCAACAACCCCCCCCCCCCCCCCCCTTCCCTTTAACCTTACTTTTATTAGGACACTACGGGCAATTTAGCATGGCCAATCCACCTAACCCGCACATCTTTTGGACTGTGGGAGGAAACCGGAGCACCCGGAGGAAACCCACGCACACAGGGGGAGGACGTGCAGACTCCACACAGACAGTGACCCAGCCGGGAATCGAACCTGGGACCCTGGAGCTGTGAAGCATTTATGCTAACCACCATGCTACTCTGCTGCTTCTTGGGCTACTGAGGAAGTGATATGTTCAGATGTGAATTCTCAGACATGGCCCTGTATTATTTCATCCCTCTTAAGTGGGAAAATCTCATAGACAAGTAACTATCGTTATTGATGAAAGAAAAATATTCACAATTTTGAACAGAATGCACATTTAACTTGTAACTGATAGGACCTTTGAGATGTTTATATTCCAAACTTCAAAAGGTGCAGAATAGTCAACATGAACCGTGGTCAGCTGAAAACCATAGCTCCAAGATCAGAAGCAACAAATGATCATTGGGTAGTCTCCACACGTGTGCTACCACTGCGCCACCCTAACATATACACTTTACAGATAATCAAGGCGACAGCTTCACCAACACAATGCAAAAACCACCAAAAAGAATACTACAGTGCTTTGTCAACGTACCAATTCTCCTGGAATGTTAAAGCAGAACCAACACTTCAGTGGGCACCTGTAAATAAATTTGGCATGGGCAGCACGGTGGCCCAGTGGTTAGCACTGCTGTCTCACGGCACCGAGGACCCGAGTTCGATCCCGGGTCACTGTCTGTACGGATGTTTGCACATCCTCCCAGTGTCTCACCCCCACAACCCAAATATGTGCAGGACAGGTGGATTGGCCAGTCTAAAATTGCCTCTTAATTGGGAAAAAAGTAATTGAGTACTTAAACAATTTTTTTTAAAGTAAATAAATTTGGCATTTGCAGCATTTTTAAAAAAATGTAAATTTTAAGGCTTTAGTGAAAGGTCATCAACCTGATAAAACTATTTTCCCCCTCTCCACAGATTCTGGCTGAATATTTCCAGCATTTTCTGTTTTATTTAATGGGTTTTGCTTGTTGTACCACAGGAATGCTGATAAAGACAGAATGAATCCTTCAGTCTGCTATGTTTCATTCCCTTGTACAGTAATGTGAGACAATGGTCAATGGTGGTTGGTCAAGATCTTAACTTTATATAAATTATTAAAAATACTATGCAACTATACACTCCAGATTCAATACATAGTAAAAAATCTTATTTCCTACACTCACTGCGTCATACGTTTCCATAAGTTCGCACATTTACAGAAACTGGTAACATTGCAATAGCACCCTCCAACCAGTAATAGTGACTACAGTTATACAGTTCCCCGTTCATCAACCTGCACCTCAGAAGAACACAGATGCTTCAAGCAACTCAATGGAAGGAATTCTCCAATAATGGGGATATTTCCCCACGCCCGCGAGAAAACAGGCGCAAATCACTCTGGACTTTTTTCTAGAAAGTCCAGGGTGATTCTCCATTTTTAGGGGGGCTTGCAGGGCCCCGGAGTGCTCCACGCAGCTCTAGCTGCCAATATGGGGCCTTGCACTTCCGGCCGCGGGTCCGCGTATGCGTGCGGCAGTCCCGCAGCAGCATGACATAGTGGACCCACACAGCGGGGCTCCGCCGAAGAAGTAGGAGCCCCCAGATTGCGCGCACCCGCCAATCGGTGGCCCCCCATTTGCGGGCCTTGCTGTCATGGAGGCCCCCCCCCCACCCCGGTGATGGATCCCCCTGCCCCCCACTCTGAGCTCCCGCTGGGTAGAACCATGTTAGAAACATGCTGGTGGGAACTCGGCCAATTGCCGGCGCAGAATCGCCGCGGGGGCCTCTTTCAACAGGTCCCAATCGGGGCTGCGTCGACCGCGCGCGTGACTGGTGCCGATTCTCCAGTCGCCAGTCCGATGCCTCATTCTCCCCCCCCCCGCGCCGGGCAGATTGCGGCGCGGAGGCTCGGCGAATCCCAGCCAATATCTCTGCTCCCAAACTCTCCTTGGTTTCTTGTTTGACCTCATTCAAATAATGTAAAGTCAACATATATCAAAACAGGAAAAGATTATTTTTAAATGGGGATTGCATACCCCAGTTTAATTATTCCCTGCTGCTACTCCTATAATCCCTACAGTGCAGAAGAAAATCACTCAGCCCATCGAGCCTGCGCCGACCCTCTGAAAGTGTACTCTACACCTAGGCCCACTTCCCCCACCCTATCCTCGTACCTCACCAAATCTGCACACCTTTGGACTGTGGGAGGAAACTGGAGCACCCGGAGGAAACAGACGCAGAAACGGGCAGAACGTGCAAAACTCCACACAGTCACCCAAGGCCGGAATTGAACCCAGGTCCGTGGTGCCAGGGCAGCAGTGCTAACCACTATGCCGCCCTTGCTTCACCTGAAGACTTGGTCTCCACTTTCAGCCTGGAACATCATTAAAGACTGATAAAGGGTTTTTTGTGGAGGTAAGAAATGAAGTTTAATCAGATCATGCAGAAACACAGCTCAATCTACTTTGAAGAGTCTGTAGAGGTGCTATTTATATCATCTAAATTTGGTGCGAAGACAGATGGTTTAATTTATAAGGGAAGGCTATATTGTAAGTAATACAACTTGTGAATCTAGTTCAATTAATAGAATTAATGCCATCAGTAATAGCCAAATGATTAGACTCTCAGTTCAGTAAGTTCCAGCACATTACAGCTTTCTATAAAAAGACACATCAAGGCCACTTTCAAAAATTTTTCCTTCACATGCAGATGACCAAATACTCTTCATTCTCTTGTGACTCATTTAGAAAATCTAAGATATTAATGCTTACCTTTCGAGCAAAATTTTTACTGATTTGGTATTCTGGAAAAAAAAATAGTTACAATTAGCAACAAGGCTACCCATTTTATTTGTATTCTTGGCATTATAACAATTACATTTAATGGGTGGGAAGCAAGGCAGGAATCTGAGTTTTTCCTGCTAAAAATCCGTTAAAATGTTTACATCCCACAGTTAAACTGAATGAACAGAAAGAACGTTCAGTGATCAATAGATTTGTTACAGGTTCTCATTCTTGATAGGGCGCTAGTAGCCTGGCAATCTGTACAAGTTGCCATCCTTTGTAAGAGCCTGGATAGCGATAGTGAGCAGGCTACATAACTGAATGGGCATTTCAAGTCTTCCCCTGCCCTGAATCAACATTTCAAAATGGCACTTCCCAACAGGAATCATGGAGTTGTGAACAGGAACAGGAATCCCAGGTGAATTTGCCCCTTCTGGTAGTGTGACGACCAGAATTGTGCGCGATATTCCTAGTTGATGATTCCTCCTCCCCCCCCCCCCCCCCCCCCCCCCACTTCATTTAGATTATCAAGTCCCAGGTTCAACCCTGCTAGAAGATGCTGCAAGTTTTCCAGGATTATTACAATTATGGCTTTTTGTGGTGAGGCAGGAATTCAATCAGTGCTGAAGATGGAAACAGAAATGTCTCAATTATGTATTTTAGAACAAGTCAAAACATTAAATCTGGAAAGTTACAAGTTGCGAAATGCATTAATTTGGTGTTGAAGTGAAATCCAATCAAATGAGCGCGGGGCCGATCGCTGGGACCTTCTTTCCTCGTCCAGGTCTGCCGGCTGGGTTTGCCATCACGTTCTGCGCGGCCGCTTGAGGCTGCCGCCGTGCGTATGTGCGGACTCAGAACTGGAAGTGCGGCGGCCCATACCTGCAGCTGAAAGCTGTGAGAAGCACTCTGGGGCCCTGTCAGCCCCCTGCAGGTAGGTGAATAGCTGCTAAAAATTTTAAGGAATCTCCAGAGTAAATCGCTAGTATTTTTACACTGGCATGGGGACATAGCCCCATTTTTGGAGAATCCAGCCCCAGATTTTCTCTTTGGCGTGCTTTAATTGAATTTAAAATACAATATATACTTTTTAAAATCTTTCTATTGATTTCACATATCCTAAAATCCAAGGCTGACAGAGGAGTTTACTTGGGCTGTTATAGGATGTACATCTCCATTTAAAGTTCAGGGCAGGGGCGGCACGGCGCCAGTGGTTAGCACTGCTGCCTCACGGCACCGAGGACCCAGGTTCAATCCTGGCCCTCGGTCACATTCCGTGTGGCGTTTGCACACATTCTCCTGTGTCTGCGTTTGTCTCACCCCCACAACCCAATATGTGCAGGGTAGGTGGATTGGCCACGCTAAAATTGATCCTAAATTGGAAAAGAATAATTGGATACTGTAAAATTCAGGGCAGGGGGGGGTTTCTCTTTTGCAAGCAGAGGACTTTTATTTGCCAATACCCAATTGCAACAGACACCACAGAATAAATAGACAGCAGCAATATTCAAAGACGGCAGCTGGTCAAAGCAGCATGGTAACATAGCACCACCAGCTTCCAAACATGCTATACCCAAAGGCACTAAGGTATGTCTTCACATAGTCAACTCATTGATTCTAAAGCAAAAGGAGGAAAAACACGCATCTACTGTGACATATTTCCCAATGTCGGGTTAGCCACAACAGGTGTGCATCTTCTAAACATTATAAAACAGAGTGATCCATATCATTATACAAACATATGAATTGGGAGGAGTAGGTTATATTACTATAATAACATTTAAAGCCTTCCCATTAACCTTTTACATTCTAATTTTTCACAGCCAGATTTATAATGTATAGCACCAATATAAATGAGTCACAGAATAATAAACACACCCCTGGCAATATCACTGTAGCTCCTCAGTTTAGTATTTCTCTCAACTCCTTAGCCTATGCTGCAGAGAAAATTCAATTAGATCTACTTGTCAAAACACCTTCAATTTTGCTTTTAATTATAAATAATAGAAAATCAAAGCCACTCCCTTCATCATCAATACACCGTGGTAGCCGTGTGTCCCGTCTACAGAATGCACTGCAGAAACTCACTGAGGCTCCTTCGGCAGCACATTCTTAACTCACGATCACGACCATCGAGGCGGACAAGGGCACCAGATCTATAGGAACACAACCACCTGGAAGTTCCCCTCCAAACCCCACTCACCGACATGCAAATATATCCCCGTTCCTTCATTGTCGCTGGGTCAAAATGCTGGAACTCCCTCACTAACAGCACTGTGGATGCACCTACACAACAGGGACTGCTGAGGTTCAAGGCAGCAGCTCACTATCAGCGGCTCAAAGGCAATTAGGAATGGATAATAAATGCTGGCCTAGCCAGCGACGCCCACATCTCACGAATGAATCAATTAATTAAAGCAATAAAAACGGAATGGGCGACTTGAAACATAGGTATTGAATTATGCCCTGGTCTAACTATTTATCATCCTCTAACCCCACTTCCGCTGAAGACTTGATCCAGAGTCCATCTGCAACATCATTGAAGATTAACTAGTGTTACTTTAAAACTTGCCTTCATAAAGGAAATATCCTCTGTCCTGTCCCACATTTTTTGGACAGAGTTCAGTAATTTTTTAGCCTCCTCCAGTCGCTCATTTAGCTGGTGCACTTGCGATGCATTTTCGTCACAGAATTTTGTTCGCGTTTTATCAATCAGTTCCAAAGTCTTCCCCAGATCCTCTTCCAAGATCTGACGCATTTTCTCATACTGCAGGCGCACTTCCTCTTTTAACTGCTGGACTTTCTCCTAACAAGAAAAAAAGGCAGTGGCAGACATTATTTAATAGATCCAATATGCACAATCTGGAAAAATGCAAGTGGTTCTTGGGGAAGGGGGCAGGGGGCAGAAGGCGGCGAGAAGAGAATTTAGACATTCTTTCAGTGAACAATTCAAAAAAAAAAAATCACAAAGCCTCAAGCACATCCAACCCAATGGCTCACTGAGCAGGCCTCACTATCTGAAACCAGTGCCATTTAGGCTTATCTGTGGATACAGACATCCTGGAAATTGCAGAAGTCTTGCTGTTTGCACACACTCACTTCTTGCCAATACAAGGAGAGCTCAGGACTGTTTTCTTTAATGTGGAAATACCACTCCTCAGCCTTCTGTTTATCTACAGGAGGTCTCAAATCACCAAATGCTGATACACTGACTCAAAAATTAAAATGATTCACAGAATGTCAAATCGTTTTCTTCTTAATCAAAACGAGGCACCGTCAATCTTCATAACACCCCGTGAGCTCAGAAATGTACGTACCAAACACTTCTCATTGACAGAACAAACACGTGCTCGTCCCCAATGTTTTTGCCTTTCCTACACCTTGTAAACAACATTGTACCCACCCTGGACATGAATTATCTTGTGCAAAGCATTTCTATAAATGTTCAAAAAAAACAGGGCAACATGGTGGCGTGGTTAGCACTGCTGCCTCACAGCGTTGAGGACCCGGGTTCGATCCCAGCCCCGGGTCACTGTCCGTGTGAAGTTTGCATGTCCTTCCCGTGTCTGCGTGGGCTTCATCTGGGTTCTCCGGTTTCCTCCCACAAGTCCCGAAAGACGTGCTGTTAGGTGAATTGGACATTCTGAATTCTCCCTCTGTGTACCCGAACAGGTACCGTAGTGTGGCGACTAGGGGATTTTCACAGCTTCACTGCAGTGTTAGTGCAAGCCTACTTATTATTATTATTATTATTATTATTATTATTAATTGAAAAAAAAAATTGGGTACTCTAAATTTAAGACAAATGCTCAAAAAGGGGCCAGTCAGGTGACTCCCCTTCCCAGAGTTCAAGTTTTGAAGTCCTATCATAAATGAATAGAACAATGCTTGAAGGCCATGTGGCTGTAGTACTCAAATCAGTTCTCGATATTTATGAAGGGAAAACTACCCTTGGGGAAAAACGTGAAGATTGATTAAATCCAATATCGACTGGAGCATTTCTCTGAACTTTATTCCAAATCGGAGGTTCATCATATCAGAGGGCATCCGGGATCCACAGAAAAAGGAAACAATATGGCCCATGTCCTCCAGGAATGGCATTGTAATACTTTAAAGTTAAGGATAAATCCAAAGGAGACCAAGATTCTTCATAGACTCATGTTAAATAAATACAAGCAATGTAGAATGGCAATTGAATTATACAGTCAAACATTAGACTATGAATTAGAAGCAGCAATGATTAAACTTTATAACACCGTATTCCGGTGTTTTGATTGAGAGTTTCCAAACATTGTAGTTGAAGGCACAAGGCTAAACCCCAAGTTCAGAGGTAAGAGTTGAGAAAAGGTTGAATAAACTTGGGCTTTACAACCTGAAAGGAGGTCAAATTGCCTTCCTCATCCATAATTATATGAACTGTACTCCACACTCCCCAGGTAACACAAATAGGAAATTAATTTCCAATAATCTATTAAGGTTACCAATAGCACACACCTTTGTAAAATTTGTAGTTTTAGAATTTGCTACAAGCTTGTTTTCAGATCATTAATTGTGATATACCTACGTTGAACCACTTATTGTAGATATGCACTTCAGTGTATCTCCTTCAGCAAACAGTGTCCAACAGTCTCAGAATATCTGTATCAATTGCAACATAAGCCCCTATCATTCCCACATTAGATAACAGGCACGCTTCCAACAGGAGGACATGACTGAACATCAACAGTCACAACTGTTGGAATGTACAGAACTTAATTACGAAAGCACATGCCCTCTGGGGGAATTCCCTTCCTCACCATGTCACTGTACAGGTCCACACCCAGCTGCACCTGTCCTTGTTCCCACCCTCACGTCAAATCTTTTGCCAAATTTTCTCTCGACTTCCATTGGCTCCTCTCTTTAACTTCCATCAAAGTCCTTTTTTTTTAAATTTAGAATACCCAATTCATTTTCTCCAATTAAGGGGCAATTTAGCGTGGCCAATCCACCTACTCTGCACATTTTTGGGTTGTGGGGGCGAAACCCACGCAGACACGTGGAGAATGTGCAAACTCCACACGGACAGTGACCCAGAGCCGGGATCGAACCTGGGACCTCGGCGCCGTGAGGCAGCAGGGCAAATCCACTGCGCCACCGTGCTGCCCTGACTTCCATCAAAGTCCTAGCAAGACCTTAGTGATGCCCCATGTCGGCTTCTAGACTTTGTCCTGTCTAAGTTCGTAATGAAAAATGAAAGCTAGATTGGACTTGCATTTTTTCCACCATTTTATTCACAGGATGTCCCCCAACTGCTTCACAACCAATGAGCTCCCATAGTTCATTTATGAAAGCAAATACAGCTACCCATTTGTACACAATGTACCACAAAAAGCACCAATTAATCAGTTTTGGTGCTAATGGAAGGAGGGAATGGTGGTCAGACCACCAGAGTATCCTTACAAATCTCTGTAGTTTAATGGTGAACTTTTGTGTTCAGATCTTGGTTTAATGTCCAATCCAAATTGAGGTACCCAACAATGGAACACACCTTCAGTGCGGCACAAGGGTCAACATAGATTAAATCAAGTATTCAAACTGAGCTTGAATTCAATCTTCTGATTCAGATGACAGTGTTCCCAGTTGAATCAGGTAAACTGCACCCAGTTTCAACCAAATAAAACAACTAATTCAGTACTGAAGCTGTCCATCTTCAAATGCAGCAAGACCTGGGCAATAGCTAGGCTTGGACTGACAAGTAACATTCTTGCCACACAAGTGCCAGGCAATGACCATCTGCAAAAAGAGAATCTAACCATAGTCCCTTGACATTCAATGGCATCGCCATTGCTAAATCATCCACTATTAACATCCTGGGAGTTACTATTGACCAGAAACTGAACTGGTCTAGCCACATAAACTACAGCATCAGGAGCTAGGAATCCTGCAGCGAGTAACTCATCTTCTGACTCCCCAAAGCCTGTCCACCAACCACAAGGTACAAATTAGGAATATGATGGAATACCCTTCCTTTGTCCAAATTAGTGCAGCTACAACGACACTCAAGAAGCTCAACAACATCCAGGAGAAAGTAGCTCGCTTGATTGGCACCCACCCAATTCACTCCCTCCTCCACCGACAAACAGTAGCAGCCGTGCGTACCGTCCACAAGATGCACTGCAGGAACTCACTAAGGCCCCTAAGAAAGCACCTTCCAAACCCATGGCCTCTACCATCAGGAAGGACAAGGGCAGCAGATAAATGAGAACACCAACACTTGAATGTGACCTTCAAGCCACTCGCCATCCAGAGTTTAGATCACCATTACTTCACTGCTGCCGAGTCAAAATCCTGGTACTCCCTCCCTAACAGCACTGTGGATGTAATAATAATATAATCATAATTACTTATTGTCACAAGTAGGCTTCAATGAAGTTACTGTGAAAAGCCCCTAGTCGCCACATGCCAGCCCCTGTTCGGGGAGGCTGGTACGGGAATTGAACCCGTGCTGCTGGCATTGTTCTGCATTACAAGCAAGCTGTTTAGCCCACTGTGCTAAACCAGCCCCAATGTAGCAGTTCAAGAGACAGTTAGGGATGGGAAATAAAGGTTAGCCTAGCCAAGCCATAAACCAATTCCGAAAAATGAGGGGAGAAAATGAGTGGGGAATTCTATGGGCAGTGGAATCAGGAAATACAGAGGGAATTTAGAATTGGAGATATACCACAGTTGTGTCTAACCAATAAAGGCAGAAAAAGTATCTTTCTTAATGGCACCATTCATCAGCTTGAAGAGCGCAATGCTCCAAATTAAGTCCAAGAGAAAACGCCAAAGTCTCAACTAACTGCATTAAACAATCTCTATTTAACAATTATGCAACCTAAAGAAGTTAGATCACAAGGCTCAGAAGTTTAAATTTACCTCAATCACACTTTTATCAGTCTTCAGTTTGTAGATTTGTTCTTCAATATCCTGTTCTCTTTCTGACAGTCTCTCTTGTTGTTTCATCAGCATTTGCTTTCAGGAAAAACAGAGTGACAGTACTGTTAAAAATTGGTCATGAAATTCAAAGAAAACACAACATCATTCAAAAATAGGAGCTTCTAACAGCAGATTTGCTACAAGCCATATCAGAATTTTATTTGCGGCCTCTATGTTGCACAAGACCCATGATACCACTGCCAGGTCCAGACATACGAGTCTTACAGAGCCAGCTGCATACCAAAGTGAACTTGCTACATTCACCAATGTGCATTAGGAGGGAGGACTGGTTTTATAATAAGTTTCCCCAACTAGCTTCAAGCCTGGCAAGCTTACAAGGATTGCTGCTAGCCTTCACATTGGGAGCCAGTGACACTTGCTCCAATATAAAAACAAACTACAGGTTTGAATGGAACACGAAGAGCATTAAACGCACCTCATAACTGGTAAACCGCTCATCACTTTTCGTCTTTCCTTCCTCCTACAGAACCTGTTATCACCTAGTCTGATTTACCCCCTCTCCTAATCTTTACAAACTTGGTTTCTCTTGCGTCCCTAATTCCTCACCAGAGTCGTCCTTGATTTCAGATACAAGTTGGATGGCATGAACAAACAAAACACACATGTTGGTAGCAGAACACAGCCAGTTCAAGAGTAGCCTATGCTGAAGCCTGCAGTCATGTTGACTAACTTTGGTTGTGGGCAATGTGTAGCAGCACTGGGGAATTTGGAAGAGAAAATTGATGGGCAAAATATTCAAACTCATTTGTCAGAATTTTCTCTTCATCTCTTATTGCCCTCCAATTATCTTGCTGTATCCAGTTCAAGTTTTCCGCCCTTTGTTCCCTCTAACCTTTGCGAGGAAAGGTCAGAAAAAGTAAAAAAGACAAAACCGAAGAACACAGATAGACAATCTACCAGAGGAAGGTTTATAGATTTCAATACAGGAAATGGCCTTTCAACTTCCAAGCGGATGCACAAGCTGTACTTTCACAGCAGCAGAATGGTATTTTTAGGTTATGATTCTGGTGTATTGGAAATAAGAAGTGTTTCCAATGTCACCCCAGAACCACACGCACGCCTAGAATTAATTCTTGATCATCCACTGTTCTGTGGATGGCTGAATGTTGAACCTTCTGAAACATTTTCATTGCTTTTGAGTTTGTGAAGAATTTCATGCTAAAACGATAGATCTTTTTAAATACATTTTTGCCCATCTTTAATGTAACTTTTGGGGGAGTGGCAATCAAGACAGATCGCCACTCCATTCAATCTCGCCTGACCCCCTGACTCAGGCAGGGTGCAACCACTCCAGCGAGGGTAAAGAGGAGGAGAGTCCAGTGGGGAGTCGGGATGGGCCGATGCTACAGTTACCCAGAAGCGGTTTTAATTCCACTTTTCCTGATTGCTGCATGACAATCGGAACTATCCAAAGTTTGTGATTTAGATCTCATTATTGAATTGTTCCCAGTGCAGGGAAATTGCCCAAAGGAAGTTTGAATTTAGAACATAGAACATAGAACTGTCTGTGTGGAGTCTGCACCTCCTCCCCCTGTGTGCGTGGGTTTCCTCCGGGTGCTCCGGTTTCCTCCCACAGTCCAAAGATGTGCAGGTTAGGTGGATTGGCCATGCTAAATTGCCCGTAGTGTCCTAATAAAAGTTAAGGGGGGGTTGTTGGGTTACGGGTATAGGGTGGATACGTGGGTTTGAGTAGGGTGATCATGGTTCGGCACAACATTGAGGGCCGAAGGGCCTGTTCTGTGCTGTACTGTTCTATGTTCTATGTAACAGTACAGCACAGAACAGGCCCATCGGCCCTCGATGTTGTGCCGAGCAATGATCACCCCACTCAAACCCACGTATCCACCCTATACCCGTAACCCAACAACCCCCCCCCCCCTTAACCTTACTTTTTAGGACACTATGGGCAATTTAGCATGGCCAATCCACCTAACCCGCACATCTTTGGACTGTGGGAAGAAACCGGAGCACCCGGAGGAAACCCACGCACACACGGGGAGGACGTGCAGACTCCACACAGACAGTGACCCAGCTGGGAATCGAACCTGGGACCCTGGAGCTGTGAAGCATTTATGCTAACCACCATGCTACCGTGCTGCCCCGAATTTCCCAGGCAATTGCCATGCAATCCGTACCGGAGGACATCCGGGAACGGGGGATGGGGAGGGTTCTTCTTCTCTTCCCTCCCCGCACCAGAGCTTGGAAGTTACGGATCAGTGTGTCTCTGGACCCACACCCTTACTTTTACATTCACATTAGAGAGCAAATCTCATTAGGTGCCAGAGGCATAGATTTTATCGGACATCCACAGATATGAAATACAAAGAACCTATTCTACATTTATATTCCTGAAAGTGATTTCTCTTATTCAAACTGCAGAATCATAATTCCATATTTTGATAGATCCACAATGATCACCAGGATTAAGGTTTCTCTACACAACAGAGTCAGCCACCGGTGAGTACAGGCTGTAGCGTTAAGGAGTTGTTTTCACACACATGTTGGGCGGGATTTTCCGTTCCGCCGCACCTGTTTTCTGGTGCAGCGCGTTCCCGCCGGCAGCGGGATCCTCCATCCTGGTAGCTGGCCTATGGGGTTTCCCATTGTGGGCACCCCCGCACAGTCGGAAAACCCAGGGGCGTGAGTGCATGCCAGCGAAACAGAGGATCCAGCCCGTCATCTCTGATTTCACTAAAAACAATGTTGATTTTCAGTAATATTTCAGTGGAGTGTAATGTGCAAGCTTAAAAACCACCAATATCATCGACTTCTACCTCAGTAACAATTGCCTGACTCTACTGCTGCATTAGCTTGTTTGCAGATGCAACCCGCATCCATGCCTTTATTCATAGAATTGTAAAATTCCTACTGTGCAGGAGGCCATTCGGCCCATTGAGTCTGCACTGACCTTCCAAAAGAGCACCTTCCTCAGGCTCACTCTCCCACTCTATCCCTGTTACTCCACCTTTGGACACTAAGGGCCATTCAGCATGGCCAATCCACCTAAACCTGCACATCTTTGGACTGTGGGAGGAAACCGGAGCACCTGGAGGAAACCCAGGCAGACACGGGGAGAACGTGCAAACTCCACATAGATAGTTACCCAAGGTTGGAATTGAACCTGGGTCCCTGTCGCTGTGAGGCAGCAGTGCTAACCACTGTGCCACCATGCCACCCTCTAGCCGCAACTATTACAATCATCTTCTGGCAGCTTGCACCCTCTGTAAACTTGAACTTATCTAAAATTCTGCTGCCCAGCTAACCCGGCCCATTCACTCATCACCCCATGTGCTCACTGACCTTCACTGCTTCCTGATACAGCAACGCCTCCATGTTAAATTTCTCTTCCTGCTTTTAAAATTCACCCTATGGCCCCGTCACCCCTTATCTCCAATTTCCACAATCAACCAAGATCTCCGCGTTCCTTCAATTGTGTTCTCTGGTTCATCACTGATTTTCTTTGCTTCGCTAGAGGCGGCTGCTTTTAGCAGTTTAGATCCCACATTTTGGAATTGCCTCACTAAATCCTTCTGCCTCGCTACTTCTTTCCCCACTTTTAAGACCCTTCTTAAAACATACATCTGTCATCTGCTCTAACCCAATGTCAGTGTCAAACTTTGTTCGATAATGCAAGTGCCTTGAGATGCGTCACGACATATAAATGCAAGTTGCCAAATTTTCAATATAAGACTAAGCTAATGCCCTGATGACGATGGATTTGAGACAATTAATCAAGATCATACAAAGTATAATTCTTTTAATTTGTTTTTGTAATGTGGGCGTCAGTATTAAGGTCAACATTTATAGTTCATTTTTAATTGCCCATGAGAAGATGGTGGTGAGCCACATTCTTGAACTTTTGCAGGCCCTGTGATGGAGGCACACCCACATTGCTTTTTGTTTTGCTGTACTGCTTCCTTGACAAAGATTTCTCCACAGCCTATTACACCAGCCCAGTAACCAACAGATAAAATACTACACTAGGTAACAGCACAGACTGCATATAACAGGGGTGGGCAAACTTTTCCGTGCAAGGGCCACATTCAGAAATTCACAATTCACAAAGGGCCGCATAGTATATTAAGTAAAATAATTACTTCACCCGGTTATGATTCTGGGCGCCTCATATAGAACAGTACAGCACAGAACAGGCCCTTCGGCCCTCGATGTTGTGCCGAGCAATGATCACCCTACTCAAATCAACGTTTCCACCCTATACCAGTAAGTAACCCAACAGCCCCCCCCCCCCCCCCATTAACCTTAAAAAAAAAAATTTTTTTTTTAAATGTTTTTTTTTAATGACTTGGTGGGCCGCAGAAATACCTTTGGCGGGCCGCATGCGGCCCGCGGGCCGTAGTTTGCCCACCCCTGGCATATAACAAGGTCCCACAAACAGCAATGAGAAGAATGCCCAGGTAATGTCCGCTCGGATATCAGACTCTTGTTCTTCAAAAAGTGCTCTGGGATCTTATACACACACCCAAGATGGACAGCTTGGTTTAACAGTCTAGCACTTCCTTAGTGCTGCATGCAAATACCAGCCAAGACATTATGGGCGTGATCAAATGGCCGTGTTGCGCCGAACACGATCCGAGCAAGCCTGTTAGATCGGGAGAGTCCAAAATCAGGAACCGCACCAGGCACCTGCTGCGCCATGGCAAGAAACCAATAATCACTAATCAAGGCCACTCTCTATCCCATTAACGGGAAGGACACCCTATCCAACAGCCTCCCGTGATCTAACCGGCTCCCCAGCAGGTGAGCGCCGATTAGTACTGGTCCACAAAAACATGGAAAAGGCGTCACAGCACCTGGGGGGTCTCCCAGGTATTGGAGTTCCCTGGTGGTCAGGGACAGGGCAGGATGGCACAATGGCTCTCGCTCAGGTACCCGGGCTTCACTGTACATATGAACAAGAAGCAGGAGTAGACCATTCAAACCCTCAAGCCAGCCCCGTTATTTCAAGAGAACACGGCTGATCAGAGAGCAACCTCAGTTCTGTATCACGCCTGCCATCACACCTTTGCTTATTGGTCTCCTTATTCAAGGAAAAATTCAAATGCATTGGAAGCAGTTACAAGAAAATTTATTAGATTAATACCTGGAATGGGCGGGTCTGTTTTAGGAGGAGGTGTTGGACAAGCTAGGCTTGTATCTGCTGGAGCTTAGAAACACAAGGGGCAACTCGTTTGAACCAAATAAGATTCTAAGGGGATTTGACAGGATAATGTGAAAAGGATGTTTCCTCTTGTGGGAGAATCTAGAACTTGATGGGTGGTGGAGTGGTTGCCCATTTAAGACAGACGATGAAAAAAAAATTCTGAGGGTTAAAAGACTTTGGAGTCTTTGAATATCACAAAGGCAGAAGTAGATAGATTCTTGGCAAGGGGGTGAAAGGTTATTGCGGGTCAGCGGGAATGTGAAGTTGATGTTAAAGTTAGATGAGCCATATGTGTGGGAACCCAGTGCAGAGGGAATAAAGCTATTGGAAAGCCTTCACTGGATCATGGGGGTTCATCACACTCTTTTTGAACATGCTGAACTCGCAGCAAATACATTTCAATTTGGCGTCTGTATTCACCCAGCAAAGTCTGAATTTTCTGGGGAAGTTTCAGTATAAAATCAACCACAGCTCAAATACCTCTGTTATCTACTGGAAACAAATGGTATCTCGGTTGTGCGCGACACTCGGGACTTTTGCGAGATCCAGAATTTATCCGTCCCCTGCACAATGCTCAAACTCTTTTGCCAGAGTCAGGAGAAAAACGTACGTTTCTTGTTATGAATGGCTGAACAGCAGAAAATTCATTGGATATAAATCCAGTGATTAGCTGCAGGTCAATACATTTAGATATACTCCGATGTGAAAGCTATTTAAAGCAAAAATATTGGAACTTTACCACATGACGAAAACGTAAGGAACAAACCCAGTGAGGAACGTTGATCTTCCACATTACTATGTAATCTGGGGTCTATTGCTGATGGCTCAGTGAGCAATGTTAACGCATTCACCGACCACGAAGGACTGGTCAATATGACACACTGCTGTGAACGGAGCTGCTGGCCACACAAATCCCCAGAAACCCAGGCCTATGAAACTATTTCAACTCTGGCCCATGACGCCCAGCATGAAGCATGCGTGCAAGGGAACCTGGTTGTATTGATGCACTCCTTTTACAAACACCATGCAATGACTTCACAAAATGCATCTTTGGATTTTAATCAGTGTTAAAAATTTACTTCACAAAAGATATTATTAAAAAATTTACAAGGCACTCAATATACAGACATTATATTGCAATTTATATTTGTAAATGTAAGATTGTGTTTTGCTCCCAATTTTTGTAAATACGAACATAATATAAATAAGTCACGGTATTGCTAAATACTTGAAAATGGGAAACAAAATTGAATTTCACATTCAAGAAATCAACTTATTTAAATCAGCAAAATGTCTTACATGCATAAAGAATATAGTTGAAGTCAAAATATTTCTAACTATGAGCCATGCTACATTTGAACCCTCCAAGCAAAACAAGGAGAAAGGTTCAGTTCAATTAAATTTGTGAGATTAACTAAAACTTAAGCTTTCAAAAGAAAGAAAATACCCATATACCTTTCAGGTATTTTATCCCCGTAGCTTTCATTTATAGTACTCATCATTTGATCTATCATGTCTGCCTGCAATTTAGGCCATTTTCTCCACTTCAAAAATGGGCCTTTAGTCTTAACCTCGAGATTTCCTCACTTCCGCCAATATCAATCCTATGACCTCTCTATATAATGCATTGCGAGATAGGAAAAAGCTTTAGGGGCTCCCTTCCACCCAAGGCTGCCATTTTTCATCTTACCTGAAGTCTTTTAATCTTTGGCTGAATAAAAATTGATTTAATTTCCAATCTGAAGTCAGAAACCCACTGTTCTTAAGTGGAAGGTTAATTCACCAGTCAACATTAGCTCAGCGTTTCCTTTGTCAAAGGTTCAGTGGTCAAATTTCATCTTTCCTGGTCTTGCACAAAATACCACCAAGTGTGGCTAATATAGGCAGTTCTGTGCCGTGATATAACACATAGCATGAGGCACATACAGCCTTAATTTGCAGAATCCTTAGGGGTGGCAGTCTACCTGGATTCAGACTGTGACACAAGAAATCACCACCACCATAGAAATTTCATAATATAATGTACCCTGAATAATGCATTATGTGCAGAACTCAATTAATGTTATTCCTCAATTAATGTTACGTCCTCCCCGTGTGTGCGTGGGTTTCCTCCGGGTGCTCCGGTTTCCTCCCACAGTCCAAAGATGTGCGGGTTAGGTAGATTGGCCATGCTAAATTGCCCGTAGTGTCCTAAAAAGTAAGGTTAAGGAGGGTTGGGTTACGGGTATAGGGTGGATACGTGGGTTTGAGTACGGTGATCATTGCTCGGCACATCATCGAGGGCTGAAGGGCCTGTTCTGTGCTGTACTATTCTATGTTCTATGTTCTATATAATGCCTCATTAGGTTAGTCTCAGAATCAGTACGGGTACAAGCATAACTCACAGAAGTCAAAATTCTGCATTCAATATAGATCTCCAGGAATTGATCCCACAGGTGCAAGTCAATATTGGGGTTTAAGATGAATGTTATAAACAAACCTTGATTAATGACATCTCAGCCACTCAATTATATGATTCCATCCAGAAGCTTTGTACAGTATTTGTTTGGTATACTTATTAAATATTGACTGGTTTGGCCTCTAAAAGTGGAAAGTTGGGGAGATAAGCATTTGGCATGGAAGATAACATTAAAGTTTCAACAATGAAGATGATATATTTAGAGTCATGGAGGTCTACAGCACAGAAAAGGCCCTTCAGCCCATCTCCACCGATCAAAAACAACCACCTACGTATTCTAATCCCATTTTCCAGCACTTAGCCCATAGCCTTGGCATCGCAAATGCACATCTAAATACTTCTCAAATGTTATGAGGGTCTCTGCCTCCAGCACCCTTTCAGGCAGCGAGTTCCAGACTCCCACCACCGTCTGGGTGAAAAGGTTTTCCCTCACATCCCCTCTAAACACCCTGCCCCTTATCTTAAATCTAGTCCCCCTGATCTCTCCACCAAGGGGAAACGTTTCTTCCTGTTTACTCCATCTATGCCCCTCATAATTTTATACATCTCTCAATTCCCCTCTCAGAATCCTCTGCTCCAAGGAAAACAACCCCAGTCTATCCAATCCCTCCTCATAGCTAAAACTCTTCAGCTATTTTCCATTTAAGGCTGGACCAAGAACACCAATAGTTGCAGGCATACCTCGCACAAAGGAAGATGAGTGTGGTTGTTGGAGGCCAAAAATCTCAGCCCGAGGGCATCACTGTAGGAGTTCTTCAGGCACTGTCCTAGGCCCAATCATTTTCAGCAGCCTCATCAATGACCTTGGTTCTTTCATAATGTCTAAAAATCGGGTTAATCATTGCACAGTGTTCAGTTCCACTGGCAAGATAATGAAACAGTCCGTTCTCACACGCAGAAAGACTTTCCCCTTGACAGTCACCAGCATGACCATCGCTGATTCCCCCACTATGAACATCCCGTGGGGGGTTACCATTGACCAGAAACTTAACTTGTAAATGTTGTAGTTACAAGGGGAGATCAAAGGCTGAGAATTGTGTGGCAAGTAACTTACTTCCCGTCCGCTCAAAGCTTGCCCACCCTCTATAGGGTGCACCCCAGGGGTATGATGGAATACACTCGACTTGCTTGAAATGAATGAATGCAGCTCCAACAACACTCAGGAAGCTAAACACAATGCGGGATTTAGCAGCTCGCTTGACAGACAACACATCCACCACCGGCACACAGTGGCAGCAGTGTGTATTATAAACAAGATGCAATGCAGCAACTCGTCAACATCTCTTCTGCAGTATCTTCCAAACCAGTGACCTCTACCAAGGACAAGGGCAGCAGATTCATGGAACACCATCACCTGCAAAGTTCTCCTCTAAGCCAACCGCATCTGATTTGGAACTATTATGCCATTGCTTCATGGTCAATAGACCTAAACCTGAAAACTAGCTGGTAATACTTGGCAGGTGACAGAAGAAAGATTGTTTAGAAGAGCACAACACTAGACCCTAATGAGATGTCCATGGCAATGACGGACCAAAGCATTCATCAACATGGTTACAAGCATAGTACAAGGAAAAGCAAGGCATGGCTAAACCAAAGAACTTATTAGCAATTATGGATTTAGTTATGAGGAAGCAATAGGTGATCATTTAACAGTTGAACTGTTGCAAACACAGGAGGTTCCAAATACCAAAAGTGTGCGAATTATATATATACAATCTAAATTGCCTTTCTGACTATAACAAGTTTCAAAAGTTTTAAATCATTAATCTGATAACAGCCAGAACACCAAATTACTAAAGCTCTCACAACACTTTCCCGGAGGTGGAACAAATGGTAGCTTTGGCAGCACAGTGGTTAGCACAGCTGCCTCAAGGTGGGGGATTAGGCCGAGGTAGGGTGTTCTATCGGAGCAGGGGCTGATGCAGAATCAATGGGCCGAATGGCCTCCTTCTGCATTGTAGGGATTCTATGATGACCTGGAACACATTTTGTACAAAGATATTTGCGCATCATAATTAGTGGCTCAATATTGCCAGTCACCGTGTGTTTCTCGGTGGCGGGATTTAGCCCGCTGTTGACCAACGCCAGAATCTTCTGTTTTTGCCCACCCCCGCGCTGTGAATGGGATTTTCCAATGAATCTACCCCCCACTGGCAAGTTTGCTGGTGGCAGGGATTCGCCATTGGTGTGACCGAAAGATCCTGCTGGGGAGCTTGCCAGAAAATTCACCCCTACCCCCCAGGTTTAAATTTCACCTGCAAATGATGAATCCACCAGAAAGATGTATCCGCATAACTTTTCATTAATTACAGGAGCCCTATTCCTTATATATGAAAATTGAAAGCAATAATTCTAGTGAACTATCAACAGCATAATGCCATGTAAAAGCTGAAATCAAGTTTAAGACACATGCCAAGAATGAGAGCATCTCACAGGTGATTAAATTCCATATATAGTTTCGGCAGAACTGAATTTTTCTTTTTACTGTCACCTCTAATTAAAGATGTATGTGCTTTCTCACTTACTAAAGAACTGCCACAAATGAATCATATAGTTAACTGTTCACATCACATGTGTGCTGCCCAAATAAGGTTCACAGCAACAGGAAGTCTTTTCCATACCCGAATAGGGGCTGGAATTCTCTGGCTGTTGCGATTCACTTTTCCCACTGGCAGGGCACTTGCGGATTTCCCTGCGGTGTGGGGTGGCTTCAATGTGGAATCCAGCCCAGGGTCAGCATTAGTAGTAGGCCAACTGAAAAAAAACTGTTCAGCTAGTTACGTGCATAAAAAGGGTGTTGTTTGCAAGGAAGACCATTTTTGGGACGACCCAAAGCACTTGAGGCAATTAAATACTTCTGAGCTGTAGTCAGTAGGAAACAAAACGAATAAAGAACCAAACTTATAGATGTCCCAAAACATTCTTACAGCCAACTGCCACATGATAATGAGATAATTATTTCTGTTTTATTTGTTGAACACAAATAAAACAAGCCAACAGCAGGATCTGTAGGTCAATCCCAAATGCTGGCAACACTGCGCCATATTCCTGAAATAATACCGGTATAATGGGCACGGTATTTAGTCAGGCAAAATGTATTTGAAATGATAAGCTATGGTGTTAAAACACTCGAGGGAAGCAAGCAAGTTCAGACACTCGCATATGTCAGTGCAGTCAGATCACGTTTACTGACCAATGGCTTCACTTGGCCGTCCTAATTTTCCACGTATTGCAGTCTTGAGGTTCAAAACACCAGGATACCGAGAGAACTTCAAACAGCGCTGGAGAATTTTTTACATCCCTGTAAACTGAGATGTGTGCCTGACAGTTTAAATTCCATCTCAAAGTGGTCTCACCAATAATGCAGCATGCCATCAAGTACTGATGGCGAGTGGATTGTAATAGTCACTTTGCTTTCAAACCTGGATGTGGCATGGTATAGCCGACTATTTGAGTGAGGGAAAGAAGGTTTGAGTGATGTGGAGGCCCTCCAAACACAACGCTCTGCCCCAAGAGAATTGCTGACGACAGGTCAAGAATAGATTTTCACTTTGCTCAAATGATTGATAGCCAAATATTTCACAAGTAAACAGTTTCTGAATAATTCAACAGGGTGCACTGATCAAAAGAAATCGTTACCAGGATATACTGTTAAATTTCGACATGCCCCAGGCACTGTTTGAAGAAGAAGCTTTTCATTTCTCTTTTTTCATGAAGGTAGCAGATTCTGGAGCGCCAATGTTTTTCAGTTCCCAACCCGTTTTGTTTGTATAGGGTGATCCATTTTCACAGATAATTTAATATTAAGCTTTAAAGCTGTTGCTTGCCAAAAATAATTTTCTTTGCATATAAACAAGGAGGGTTAGGCCCGTCCAGCCCCTTGAGCCTGCTCCACCAAAATCATGGCTGATTTAATAGCAACCTCAAATCTGCATGCCGCCTACCCCCGATGGCCTGTCACACCCTTTGCAAGGTTTTATTCTATTAATCAAACCAGATCGAAAATCTGGTTTGTGGGTGCCAAACCCTTGAAAACAAACCAGGGGACATTTGACCAGTACCAATAATTGCTGCAGTCAGATCACATTTTCTGGCCAGCACTTTCTGTTGGTTTTCGTTCCAGTTCTGCCCCGGATATTTTATAGTCTCAAGATTCTACCATTTGGTAGCACAGAAAACATCACCCCTTTAAATTCCAGAAACATCAAATTCAAAATCCCATGCCCCAATCAGTTCCTAATTGAGTTTATCATTTTGTAGCGCAAGACCGGCTTCTAGGCAAATTAGCAGCTCTCAGTTAAGACAGACCATAAATATGATTAGGTGGGGAAATGTCACTCTGGTGAACAGTTTGGATGTTTGAGGCCTCCCAATATTGTAACAGATCTGCAATATATTTGATGGGGAGAAAGTCTAAGTGTGGGGAAAATAGTCCGTTCTTCAGGATTATTATGGATATTGGGACAAATCAGAGCAGGCAGTTGCTCATTTCCAAAGGAATCATAAAAATGTGCATGAGTTAGAACCTTAAAAACAAGAGCCATTATTTATGGTCCATTTCCAAGTCTTGATTGACAAAAAAAATGCGCGGAGGAATACAAATGCTGCTTTGTTCAGGAAGGAAGGGAATAAAAATTAATTAATCCAGAGAACAGAGATGTTGTCAATTTCTCCAATATATAGCTAGTGTGCTATATCCAGTGTATTCACGCTACAAACTATATCACATTTGAAGCAGTTTCAACATTACAGTGGTTTCTCCATCTACAGCAAGTGCCTCAAAGCACTGGAGAAATACCACTAGCAGTAACTTGGAAAGCTCCTCCAAATCCAATGGCGGGAAAGCGGTTCAAAGCAGTATCCTCTCTCAAGTTAACATGCCCCGTATCAAGGTACTAATCACTTAAAACCAACAGCACTGGGTAGGACATCTCTTTCGCAAGACTGGCACCAGACTCCCGAAACAAATGCTCCACTCGGAATTCAGTCATAACCGGAGGTTCGCAGGAGGGCAGCAGAAATCCTTTAAGGATATCTTCAACGCATTTTTAAAGAGGTCAACCATCCCGATTGACTCCTTGAAGCCCTGGGCTGGGACCAACCAAAATTAATATGTATTTCTGAAAAAGAGACGCGCTGTCAAAACTTTTAATCTTGCATTCATCAGGGAAGACTCAAAAATGCCAATTTTGAAAGGGAGCAACAATTTATATTGGATGAGAAAAGGGTGCAGATTGGTTGGGAAATTGGATTGATTGAAGCCAAATGCACTAGGGAGCTATTATTCTCCCTTATGCCTTTGCTTAATTCAAAGACGATGCAATGTCTGGACATATTCCTTTTGCTTGCGGAGGACAGGTCCCTGTGTATAAAACATGTCATTTCTAGCAAGCTTAAGTGAGCCTGATTGATAATCTTAAATTGGTTGTTAGTGTAAGCTTAGCACAATTGGGGTTGTTCAGCAAGTGCTGCCCCCAAATCATAGAATCACATCTAACGTTACACATTACGTGCTGAGTTTTGCTAGCATGGGCTGGGAGAGTACGGTCAGTACTCTGCTTATTGCAAACAGCTGTTTGATATGATCCACCAGTCGTTGGGACGTACAGCCTACATGCCTGGCATCACACCGGCACCAAAATTCATATACCACATTACTCATTAGCGTGATAGGCAAAATGTCTTTTTGACTTGATGGCAGAAGTTCTGCACTACCAAAATGAAGGTGGTCCATTTGGCAAGGCACCGAATAAGTAGAGAGGCGTAGGATCATCGCAGGATCCATCAAACCATTCTTGATGCTGAGGGACTGCCTAAGTAACACTGCGGCTAAACGTGCGAGGTATCCAGGCCCTACCTGAAGCAAATGACTGTCTCTTTTTCCCTTACCGAGGGAAGCTCAATAAGGTGAGAGAATGGCACAGTAGGAATGTCACTTTACCAGTAATCCAGAGCTCCAGACTCTGCAACTAAATTTAAATTCAATTCATAAAATCTGAATTAATAGCTCATCTCAATAATAGTGGCCATGATAGGGCAGCACGGTGGCGCAGTGGGTTAGCACAGCACTGAGGTCCCAGGTTTGATCCCGGCTCTGGGTCACTGTCCGTGTGGAGATTGTACATTCTCCCCGTGTTTGCGTGGGCTTCGCCCCCACAACCCAAAAAATGTGCAAGCTAGGTGGCCACGCTAAATTGCCCCTTAATTGTAAAAAAATGAATTGGGTACTCTAAATGTATATTAAAAAAGATAATAATATTGGCCATGAAGCCATTGTCCATGTCTTAAAAACCCTTTTGGCTCACTTTTGTCCTCTAGGAAGGAAATCTGCCATCCTTACCTGGTTTGGCCGACATGTGACTCCAGACCCACTGTAAAGTGGCTGCCTCTTAACTGACATTTGGAATGACCTCGCAAGACACTCAGATCAAGGACAATTGATCGGACAATTGGGCGCACGGTGGCACAGTGGTTAACATGCTGCCTCACAGCTCCAGGGACTCGGGTTCAATTCCGCCCTTGGGTGATGTCTGTGTGAAGTGTGCACTTCCTCCCCGTGTTGGCGTGGGTTTCTTCAGGGTACCCCTGCTTCCTCTTACAGTCCAAAGATGTGCAGATTAGGTGGATTGGCCCCGCTAAACTGTCCCAGTGCGATGCGCAGGTTAGGTTAGGGGGTTATTGGGATAGGGCAGGAAAGTAGGCTTGGGTGAAGTGCAGACTCGAGGTACCAAATGGCCTCCTCCTGCACTGTAGGGATTCTATGAATTAGGGATGAGCAACAAAAGCCTGCCTTGACAGTGATGCCCACATACCAATGACAGAATAAATAAAAATAAATCTACTTTAATGCAGTGACAGGCACAAATCAAAATCACTTTGAACTCACTTCAGAAGTGCACCGTAATTTTCTCTTTTGTCACCCATGGCAATTGCCTGGGAGGCAGATAGACACCAAAAACTTATTGGGTGGAACAAATGAACTTATTTACCCTACAAACAAACTAAACCAGGATTTGACTTTGCTCCCTTAACTTATGTGTATTGATTGCCAAACTATATGATTTGTGCGCCAAGCCCATAGTGCAGATTGAGTTAATGCAGTGCGCTCTGTGCAGTTCTAATTTTTCCCTTCTTCCTCAAGCAAGCAGCAGGTACAAAAGTGAGTCAGAACAAAAAATGTGACACAGCCTCACCACGGACTAATATGGAAAGTGAACTATGGATCATGGAGAGGCCTATTTGTGAACCAAAAACTTCAGGTTATACTAGCAACTGGAGGTTAAATGCCTGATCCCAACTATCTTCAAATTGTCAGTACTAAATGCCATTTGGTATCGCATTGATATTGTGGAATCGTTCCTTAACTTGATCGAGCTGTTTAATGGCACGAGACAGATCGAAAACAAGTGGGCAAGTGGATTATTTTTGGATGTAGACAATCCCAAATTTCTTGGGAAGGTTAAACAGGCCAGTGCTGTCCTACACTGACAAGCTAAGAGTCCAGTCTGCAGAGGCCACAATAAAATGGCAGCTGCTGTAACCAGCGTCAAGCCAATTACTTAAACTGCTGGATTCCGTTTCGCCTCTGAAGACACACAGCTCAACCGTTTCACAAGATGGTGTTCTGTGCCTCAGGAGTCGTGCACACACTGCTGTTTGTATTGAACTGCTGGCTCAGGAAACAGCACTGCATTATAAAACAGTATCAGTCATGTACTTAATTCAGGTCGGGAATAAATCAGGCTCCCATTTTGTTATATAGCTCAAAAGTATCCAGTTTAAAATGTACAGCCTTGACCAGAATTCTTTCTGAATTAAATGTGGAATGAAGTTACTCCAGTAAGGTGTGTTTTCAACTTAAACTTTGTTAGGGGAGTGGAGGTGGGAGATAAAGGACAATAAAATACTTCTGTAATGAAGGCTCACTCCTTGCAGCTCAACAATGTCGAGGGTATTTTAGGGTTTTTGCGTGCCAGCCCGTGCGGTTGTTTAAAGGAATGTTAAAGTGTTAAACTGTAAACTGTGAAAATTACAAATGCCTCAATAAAATATTTTCTATAAAAAAACAATGCCGAGGATAATTGGTACTACTTATATTGATGAACAATTCTGCTAATGAGAAGCAATAAGAATTGTCTGGTACCATTATGCTGTTGGAAGTAGGGCTCGAGTTAGTTCAACACATTTGGTGATCGGAGCATTTCTTCCTAATGCAACTGGTCTTTTGGGAACTCTACCTCTCCTCCCTGGGTTCCTGTCCCTCACTAACCAATACAAAATTCACAAAGCTATTGTTAAACAAAATATAAACCCGCAAACATTTGGTCTCCCCATGCCTGATTTGTTACAGCTAAAAGCCCAATGAGCTGATCGCCAAAATACATCCTCAGTGACAAACTGAGATGGAGGCTGTTGCACCAACAGAACTGCAAGTTAATTACTCGCGTTATGGTGGTTTCAACATGGAGGCATGAAAAGGACAACTGTATGTATAGTTTGAAAAATACTTGCCGGCAAATTATTATTTTTCTTTCTCTTTTTCTAAAATAAATTTAGAGTACCCAATTCATTTTTTTCCAATTAAGGGGCAATTTAGCGTGGCCAATCCACCTAACGTGCACATCTTTGGGTTGTGGGGGGCTGTTATAACCTGCCTGCTTACCATTGGCTGGGGACTAATGACAATCCCACAATCCTATGGGAGTATGATCTTCCCCAATGAGGGGGGGGGGGGGGGGGGGGGGGGGCGGAGAAATCATTAGCAGACTCCCTGCATAAATAGAGCAGTTTGGAACCAGCAGAGAGAGAGGAGTGAGCAGCAAGGGAAGTTGTTGCTGCTGTTTATTTATATATATATATATATATATATATATATTATATATATATATATGTTATTGTAAATAAATGTTATTTCTTTGTATCCTGAAAACTCGTGCCGGATTCTTCGTGGCCCTCACAAAAGGGGCGAAACCCACGCAAATATGGAGAAAATGTGCAAACTCCATATGGACAGTGACCCAGAGCCGGGATCGAACCTGGGACCTCGGCGTCGTGAGGCACCACCGTGCTACCCTGGCAAATTATTTTTGGACTTCCAACCAGCAAAAAGAGAAACAGTTCCTAAAAAAAGGTACAGTGGAAAGCAAAAATGCCCAATCATTTTCATTTGAGGGGCAAAATTAAACTCACTGCTGCAGTCAAGTTCCACATCAACGTTTAAAATACTCTTCCTACTTTTTAATATTTGTGACTCAATTTGTGTAGCTATTAAAAATTAAGTACTGCACTGCTTTCAGGCAGCATCTTACAAGACGGGCATTTTTCAAATATTTACGAGTGTGCTAGAAAACGGAGTTCCTGCTGATCATCCACATGCTGGCTCATCTTCCTCCCAGGCCCAGGTAAAAGTACAGGAATTCACTCAAAATCAGTGGAGCAGTAAATCTGATCAATAGTGCAGGGGTTCACACTCATGTGCAGACTTGCTAGTTCTACTGAACAGTATGTCCTGCTACGGTTACCATATAAAATTATGACTGAAAGAAATCCACAATGTTTTACAATGAGAGAGACTTTAAGAGTTAGCAATGCTGTATTTTGAGACATGCATGGGGGGGGGGGGGAAAAGAGAATCTCTCCTACCCCTGCCCACACAGGGTACCCTTGGACCTGATCCACAGTGTGGGGAGAATGCCAGTTGCCAGTGTCAGCCTGGCAGTGCCGCTGCTAGCTGGCAGTTCCACCTGGGCACCTTGGCTGTGCCAGGCCAACACCCAGGTGGCACTGCCAGGGTGCCAGACAGGCAGCACCAAGATGCCACCCTGCCCAGAGCGCAAGCACCTGGGGGTCTCGATACCTGGGTGACCCCCCATGAGTGTCGTTTTGTCTGGTCCCCGTTTATGGAAACCAGCACTGAACGGCGCCTGCCCAAGATCTCCAAGGCGAAAGGGATTGTGGGTGTGCATATTTGAGTGAGAATAGCTGTCTCATTCTAATATACAGATTTGCCACAAGTGATCCGCTCACAATGGGCAGGATTCACATTGCAACTTCTCGCGAGATCGCATTACATCTCGCGAGGTGTTGGGAGCTGGGTAGATCCCGGAAGAGGGATATCCCGGCATCTACCGGCCATGATGCTCCGCACTGACTTTCGGGCATAACGTGGCGGTTAGATCGCCCCCATCCTTTCCAACGCCCTTCAATCACTAGGATCCAAAGAGAGGTTTCCCAATTTCATTTCAAATGCAGTCTAAAATATAGTGGTTAGCACTGTTGCTTCACAGCACCAGGGACCCGGGTTCAATTCCCGGCTTGGGTCACTGTCTGTGCGGAGTCTGCACGCTCTCCCAATGTCTGCGTGGGTTTCCTCCAGATGCTCCGGTTTCCTCCCACATGCCCTGAAAGACGTGCTTGTTAGGTGAATTGGACATTCTGAAATCTCCCTGTGTGTACCCCAACAGACTTCGGAATGTGGCAACTAGGGGCTTTTCACAGTAACTTCACTGCAGTGTTAATGTAAGCCGAGTTATGACACTAATAAAGATTATTATTATTATATGTCACCCTCCGATAGCTTCTTATACAACAATAGCAAGAGGCCTATAGATCCTGTGCTGATTATGCAGTCAAGTATGCTTACTCATAAACAAGTTTAAAAACTAGGAGGAAGAAACAGAGAAAAATAATTGCTCAAGACTTCAAAAGGAAAAAACCCTACTCTCTGGTCTTGAATATAGTTCAGTGTAAGGTGGATGAAAGGCTATTTTCTCTTAGCACAAGGCTTGGTCGATTCCACCCAGCTTCTGAAATGAAATGAAATGAAAATCGCTTATTGTCACGAGTAGGCTTCAAATGAAGTTACTGTGAAAAGCCCCTAGTCGCCACATTCCGGCGCCTGTTCGGGGAGGCTGTTACGGGAATCGAACCGTGCTGCTGGCTTGCCTTGGTCTGCTTTCAAAGCCAGCGATTAGCCCTGTGAGCTAAACTGCCCCCGCTTCTGGCGGACAGGGCTTACCACACAAAGCTGCACAGGTACTGTAGTGGCCCAGAAAAAGGGAAAGGAAGCGAGCAGGTAAGAGAGGGAAATTGAGAGGGGAAAAAAAAAGAGAGGAGGCGGGAAGAGAGAAAGAGAAAGTCCCACAATCCAGCAGTGGAGTCAGCTCATTACTGGAACAGGTTATATGATGTTTTGCTCTGCAATTTACTGTGCCATAGGGTGGGAGTGGGTGTTCAAAGCCAGAGCTGGTTGCACTCAGTGGAAAATTACTCTATTCTCAGCACAGCTGTTGCTTGCCTTGGTGAGCACAAGTTTCAACCAAAACAGCTTCACTGTACAGTTACCAGATATGAGAAAAACCGCACAGAAAAAAGGTGAAGCAAAAACAAAATGGACACTACCACACCATTAGATAAGTTGTAAACACTTGGCAAAGAATTGTGGAGGAATAAAATTGTGGAGGAATAAAAGAGCAGAAATGTACTAGTTCAAAACAAAAGGTTCCTGTTTAAAAAGCATTGTGCAACCTTGTCATAACATTTTCTGTGGCCATTTTTGTATCAGCAAGTGTGGCCCAGGCAGTGTTGAAATGTCAAGTTTTGCAAAAGTGAAAGTCTAAACCACCTCACGACTTCTGCAGTTAATGTTTTTTTATTGAAATGATCTACAATATTAAAAGAGCAGTATCTTGCAGTCAGTATTTTGCATGCTTCTAACATTTCTAAATTCCTATGTAAGCAACTGTTGCTACCAAATGTGTAAAAATCCACAGTTAAACCTCAAGTTGACTTATACATCTACTGCTAGTGGTCACATTTTATTTCAACGACATTTTTTCCCTTCTAGAGCTTTAATCATTGGAAAATTATAAACTTTCTCCATATTTACATTCAGTTAGGTACTCCTAAACCAGAACTGAAACTTGGATTAATGCTAAATTAAACTCCCCTTTCACTGCTCCAATGTGTTCTAATAAATCATCCTGGTCACCTCAACAGCTCCAACTGCAGCAGTATGACATTTCCAAGAGGCACTCCTGTGGGCTCTCTACGCAAGGCCAATCATCTAATGCCAAATTATTTTTAAAAATAAATTTAGAGTACCCAATTCATTTTTCCAATTAAGGGGCAATTTAGCGTGGCCAATCCACCTACCCTGCACATCTTTGGGTTGTGGGGGCGAAACCCACACAAATACGGGGAGAATGTTCAAACTCCACACGGACAGTGACCCAGAGCCAGGATCAAACCCGAGACCTCGGTGCCGTGAGGCTGCAGGGCTAACCCACTGCGCCACCGTGCTGCCCTAATGCCAAATTATTGATAGTTCTGCAATGTGACTCATACAGAATGAGAGCGAGGGAGAGACTGATTTTCATCTGATTGGCTTGGAACAGATTCAGTACTCAGACGTGAAAGCACTCTATTTCAACAGTCACTTCTCTCCACAATGTTTTAAAAATGGTATAACAGAGTAGTTCAATCTCTGGCTTACTTGCACCACATTATGCAAGGATGACTCGCAGAACAGGCTCTCACTCGACAACGCCTTCAGTGTTGCATACCACATTACAGAACACTCAGCTTCTCCACTGTTTTTAGAGAAAGGCAGAAGTGTTGCACACACTTACAGACATGCATCTCTCTTCTGCCCCCAAATTTTAAGATTTGTTGAATTTATTTGAGCTTCAATTGTGGAATTTCCCCAAAATTAAAAAAACATATTTTTTAAAAGTCTTACTGGAACAATAAAAGCATGACAGGCTGCATGCTATAACAACACAGCAGAATCAAACCACCCACTATACGATGATGAATTAGGCTACAATGGTCATGCAGAAGCTTTGTTGCTGACTGCAATGCAACAGCTTGTACAGTATCTCTTACTTCATGTTCTAAACACGTTGATCACTTGTGTCCCCAGTAGACATCTGACTGTGGTGCATACAAGCGTCTCTAATCCTTTCCTGATGCAGATTCCATTTGCTTGGATTCTTGCACACTATCAGCAGAACACCATTTCCTGCTAACCTTTGGCACATAAATTACTGCCATTTACTAGGATACTGAACAAATCTTCTGAAACACATTCCTGCCCAAAAGAAATTAGCCAAAATATACGCAACTAGTGCACAACTCAAAGGAGGCTGAATTGTTCATTGAGATGCAAGCCTCGCATTGACATACCAGCTGTGGTTCTGAACGTCAAAAAACACGCTCAATGCAAACGGTTTGATAGAACTATCGAGCATATGTTCCACGTGGTTGATGAAAGTTACTGAAAATCCATTTGTGTAATTATGAAACGTTTCAACAATGAAATGGCATAACAGCAAGTGAAATATCACTCTCAAATCAGACATTAACCCAATTACTTTTTTTCACCAATTGTTGCATAACCTAGAACAAAAACTGGCCTTCTCTCTCCCACCCCAATACTCTGCCCAGTCTTCCCAATTCAGCTGTACAACTCTACTCTTTTGTCCAATAAGCTATCTTTTAACTGGGCACTTTGGAATGGACCCATTTAGATAGGCATGCAAGATGACAATACAATTCCCTTATTGTAAGCCCCCCCCCCCCTAAAATACAAGAAATTTGTGTTTTTGTACTAGCTTTACATTGAAAGGAACCACAAAGAAGATTTACCTACAAAGAAAATGGCGCCGGAGCGAGGCGACTCTCTGCGAGCTCTCCCCAACAGATCCACCTTTTTACTTAACTTATACTCGTTCTAATCTTTTAAAATTTAATTCTAAGACTAACATTATTACTAACCTCTCTCTTTTACATTGTATACCTTGTGTTGCCCTATTATGTATATTCTTTTATTCCCTTTTCTTCCATGTACTTAATGATTTGTTGAGCTGCTTGCAGAAAAATACCTTTCACTGTACCTCGGTACACGTGACAATAAACTAAATCCAATCCAATCCAATCGCACTTCTGTGCATCTCCACCAACACTCTCAATCTTTCAATAGACAGTAAACATTAATAGTGAGAACCCTTGAATCATTATCAAAAATTGCTGACCCTTAAGCCAACTTCCAGAATCAGAATTTTGTTGTACAGCACATTTGTAAGACATTAACTTTTAGACATTTTCTAAACTGCAGCAAAAATGTGATCTTTGAAGTTTGCAACCCCATGGTGAATTACAGATTGCAACGGTCTTCAGTAGACTGATGGTGGTGAAGGTTGGTTTAACAAAAGCTCCTTGCCAGCCAATTGTTTTAAGACAATGGCTACATTTACTAACAGGCATGAAATGTTTTCTAGCTAATATTTTATAGCAAACTCAATTGGTAAACGAGTGGAGGTCGGTGTGTTTGTAGTTGCAGCATTTTTTACAGTCAATAGGTTATAATCTAGCTCCAATTAAGAATTTGAAATGGGATTTGCAGATGAAAATTTACCTGCTGTCCATTTCCTAATGCCTTAAATCACTGCAATAAGTGTTTAATACAAGTCCTAGAGGAGGCTAGCTGCATATCCAGTTACAGTTTAATCTGGAAGATCATTTTTAATTGGTCAATTCAGATTTTCAAACTCAACTGGATGGATCAGTCAACCAGCCTTGAGATTTTCTCCATTTCCTTTCTGAAAAAGTGTGGAACTTAACTGGGGTACATTTCAGGGGAACAACAGTCACTAGATCGGCCAATGATAATGCTGATATTACCAAATTAGGAGCACAGAAAATATGATGGAAGAAAGCAGCATGTGGAATGAAGAAACGAGATGTAGCACACTTGGAATGAACTGCAAAAAAAGTGCATGCAGAAATATTCCCAAGAGTGATGAATAAAACTTTAAAGTATGCAAAACAAGTTAAACATAGGAAAATAGAAGGAGTAAGTCATTCAGCCCTTCAAGCCTGCTCAGTCATTCAATATGATCATGGCTGATGCTCTATCTTGACACCACACTTACAGCACCATTTGCGACTCCTCCGATAATGAAGCAGTCCATGTCCAAATGCAGCAATATCTGGACAATATCCAGGCTTGGGTTGACAAGTGGCAAGTTACATTCGCATCATACAAGTGCCAGACAATAACCATTTCCCACAAGAGAGTATCTAACCATCACATTACCATTGCTGAACTCGCACAATCAACATCCTGGGGGTTACCAGAAACTGATCTGGACTCGCCATATTAATACTGTGACTACCAGAGCAGGTCAAAGGCTAGGAATCCTACAGTGAGTAACTCACCTCCTGAAGCCTGTCCACCATCAACAAGACATATAGAATATTTGTCTGGATTAGTGCAGCTCCAACAACACTCAAGAAGCTCAACACCATTCAAGACAAAGCATCCAGTTTGATTTTTCTATGCTCTATCGACAAACATCCAATCCCTCTACCACAGATGAACAGTGGCAGTCGTCTGTACCATCTACAAGATGCATTGCATGAACTCACCAAGGTTCCTTAGGCAGCACCTTCTAAACCCACGTCTACTAACATCTAGAAGGACAAGAGGAGCAGCTATCTGGGAACCCCACCACCTGGAATTCCCTTCCATGTCACTCACCACCCTGACTTGGGAATATATCACCGTTCCTTCACTGTCTCTGGGTCAAAATCCTGGAACACCCTCCCCAACAGCACTGTGGGTGCACCTACACCGCAGGGACTGCAGTGGTTAAAGAAGGCAGCTCACCATCACCATCTGAAATGCAATTAGGGATGGGCAACAAATGCTGGCCTGACCTGCGATGCCCAACTCCCGTAAAAGAAAAAACTTCCGCTCTCTCCCATACCTCTCAACGTCGTTAGAGTCGAGAAATCTTTGAAGAGACCATTTTAAAAGAAATGGATTTTAGAGCATTGAATACAGAAGAAAAATTGAATTGGTATTGATTACTATATCGGGTAAGCCACAGTTCTGCGTACTATACGTAGTTCTATGCAACCTAGCATCAAAAGAATATTTATAGTCAAATTTCACCACATGGATGTGAGGAACAAGAGGCTACGTTTCTTTTTTTTTTTTTTTTTTATAAATTTAGAGTACCCAATTATTTTTTCCAATTAAGGGGCAATTTAGAGTGGCCAATCTACCTATCCTGCACATCTTTTGGGTTGTGGGGGTGAAACCCACGCAGACACGGGGAGAATGTGCAAACTCCACACGGACAGTGACCCAGGGCCGGGATACGAACCCAGGTCCTCAGCGCCGTAGGCAGCAATGCTAACCACTGTGCCACCGTGCTGCCCCGAGGCTACGTTTCTTGAGAGAAAATTCAAGCAAGGCATTTTTAAGCTGAAACAAACGTTAAGGAGAAAACAGATTTTAAAATGTATTAATAGTTTAGAAAGGTAGCAGTGAGAGCCATTTCGATTGGTTACCAATGTCTGCAATGGGAGACCACAGATTCAAGTTTATTATGTTGAACAGAAGAATGAAGCAGAAACCATATAATTTAATGGGAAATTTGAATGTGACAAAAGAACATTGGCAAGGAAATGTGCTTAGATTTGCTAATGCCCATAACAAGAGCACGGACAAGTAGTTTGACAACTCAAAGATGGCACACCATCACTTTCTTAGGACTGGGGATAGATAGATAGACAGAGAAATACAGCACAGAACAGGCCCTTCGGCCCATGATGTTGTGCCAAACTTTTGTCCTAGGTTAATCATAGAATTTTGGACACTAAGGGCAAATTATCATGGCCAATCCACCCAACCTGCACATCTTTGGACTGTGGGAGGAAACCGGAGCACCCGGAGGAAACCCACGCACACACGGGGAGGATGTGCAGACTCCACACAAACAGTGACCCAAGTCGAAATCGAACCTGGGACCCTGGAGCTGTGAAGCAATTGTGCTATCCACAATGCTACCGTGCTGCCCTTAAGAAATTAATCTACACTCCATTATTCTACCCTAATCCATGTACCTATCCAATAGCCGCTTGAAGGTCCCTAACGTTTCCGACTCAACTACTACCACAGGCAGTGCATTCCATGCCCCCACTACTCTCTGGGTAAAGAACCTACCTCTGACATCCCCTCTATATCTTCCACCATTTACCTTAAATTTATGTCCCCTTGTAATGGTTTGTTCCACCCGGGGAAAAAGTCTCTGACGGTCTACTCTAAATGGGCAATAAATGTGATCACTCCAAACGTTACTCAAGTTCACAACTGAAAAGCTGAAGGAAGTAGTACTAACAAGAGCAACATGCAGAATGGCCTCCCTTTCAATACAATTTTGTGATTCTGCGACCAAAAACCACTGGACTAAATAGAATTAGCTCTTTTCAAAGGAGTTGATACTATAAAGGGAAACTACAATTCCTGACATGTTGAATCAACAGGAAGGAATAGGCAATAATTTCACGAAGAAACTGAAAAGGGTGCAACAGGAAGACCAAACAGATAGTGACTAGGTTTGGTGGCTGGAATATTGGGACTGCACATTAGGGCACGATTCAGCAGGACAAAAACAGAGTCTCATTTTGGCACAGAGAAAGAACCCGTTATGCAACAGCACGTTGCCATTTTTGGGGGGCGCAGCTGGAAACGCCATGTTGAGGCTGCATTTACATCATTTCCTGAGCTCAGCTCGCCAATGCAGGAAGAGAACTGGAGGATCCAGGCACCATTTTAATGACCACCCCAATCATTCAACCCCCCTCAGCTACCCCACCGCAGCTTTCTGACCGCATACTCCCCCCCCCACCACTTTTCAAGCCCCGCCCCATACCTCTTATGATCAAGACATCTGAGGCCTAAACCCCAGCACGGGAAATCTGGCATCTTGGCACTGCCAGCATGGCACCCTGTCAGTGCCCCTGCCAGCACCACCCAAGCACCTGGCAGTGCCAGGATGCAGCTAGTGTGCCAGGATACCACCCTGCCTAGAGCCCAACTACCTGGGGGTCTCTAAAAGGCCTGGCAGACACCCCCCCCCCCCCAGTTGCCATTATGCTTGGTCCATGTTTGTGTGGACCAATGAGAAATTCAACAACCTTTTGGCTTCACCAAGTCTGGCGCAACAAGGCCAGTAAATCGTGCCCTACATTTGATATTAATATCACAGAAGTATATAACAATGGAGCTAGTGTCTATTTGACACAAAAAGCAGACCGTCCCAAATCACAAGGTGCTGTAAGTATAAAAACACCCCTTTGACAACATTTGCTTTAACCCACTGAACCTACTGCTCAGCAATTCAAGCATTGGTGAGCCACAGGAATACTTTGCCAGGAAAATGTGTAAGCGCGCTTACGCTAGTTCAACTCCATACTCATACAAGCCAATAATCAAATGATGCTCCTTCCACATTTCCAAGTTATTTTGAGTAACGGTACACAGTGTCTCAAATCCAGCTGTCTAAAAAACAGAAATGTCTGAAGGTGGACAATTTTAGAATGCGCCATGCATCAATTTTAATTGAATTTTAAAAATTTTATTGGACAATTTGGCTTTGTGCTGGTGCTCTCATCGCTTGTAGCCTGGTCCCATGTTCAAAGAGAATCTTTTTTTTAAAAAAAAAGTATTTTTATTAAGGTTTTGCAGAATTTTTCATAATAAAACAGTAGTAACCATAATAACAAAACAAACTACTGTAGTAAACATTAACATAGTGCAAAAAGAGAATAGACAATAACAATTAAATAGACATTACCCCACGTGACCCAGTCTTCCCACACCATCCCAATAAAGCACTCACCCCCACCCCCTACGGATTGCTGCTGATATTTTAATTTTCCCCGAGAAAGTCGATGAACGGCTGCCACTTCTGAGAGAACCCTAGCGTAGACCCTCTTAAGGCAAACTTTATTTTCTCAAGGCTGAGAAACCCAGCCATATCGGTAACCCAAGTCTCTACACTCGGGGGCTTCGAGTCCCTCCACATTAATAAAATCCGTCTCCGGGCTACTAGGGAGGCAAAGGCCAAGACGTCAGCCTCTTTCGCTCCCTGAACTCCCAGATCTTCTGACACTCCAAACATTGCTATCTCAGGACTCGGCACCACCCGTGTGTTAAGCACCTTGGACATTGCCCTCGTGAAACCTTGCCAGAACACTCTAAGCTCCGAGCATGCCCAAAACATGTGGACATGGTTTGCAGGGCTACCCTTGCACCTCATACAACTGTCTTCTACCCCCAAAAACTTGCTAATTCACGCTGCCGTCATGTGTGCCCGGTGGACCACCTTAAATTGAATTAGACTGAGCCTGGCACATGATGAGGAGAAATTAACTTTGCCCAGGACCTCTGCCCACAGACCCACTTCCAACTCCTCACCTAGCTCCTCCTCCCACTTGCCCTTGAGCTCCTCCACCGGGGTTTCCTCTGCCTCCTGTAGTTCCTGGCAGATATCCGACACTCTCCCCCACCCAGGTGCCGGAGACTACCCTGTCCTGTATCCTCAGTGGCAGCAGCGTCGGAAAGGCCACTACCTGTTTTTTCAGGAAGGCTCGTACTTGCAGATATTTAAAGGCATTTCCTGGCAGCAGATTAAATTTGGCCTCTAGCGCCTTCAAACTGAGAAAGCTTCCCTCTATGAACAGATCTCCCAATCTTCTGATGCCTGCCCTCTGCCAGCTCTGGAACCCACCATCCATCCTACCCAGGACAAACCTGTGATTGTTGCATATCGGGGTCCAGACCAACGCTCCCTCCACCTTCTTATACCTCCTCCACTGTCCCCAGATCCGCAGTGTCGCCACCACCACAGGACTTGTGGAGTAACGGGTCGGCGAGAACGGCTAAGGAGCCGTTATCAAGCTCCCAGACTAGTACCTTTACATGACTCAGCCTCCAGCTGCTCCCACGCCGACCCCCCGCCCCCAATCGCCCACTTCCTAATCATAGCTATGTTGGCAAAAGTTCGGCTGCGCCAACCCACCCCCCCCACCGACTGCGCTCCAACAGCGGTCTCCTTACTCGCGGGGTCTTATTCGCCCCACAAAGCCTGTAATGTTCAGAGAGAGAAACTCAACCCCTCCTGACCTAGCTTGACCCAAACCGAAATCTGGCAAGATCTGAAATCCTGCACTGCCTCGATCCAGAGGTTGCCGGTTTTGAGATACTGTTTGTTTGTTATTAAATGTGCATAGTGTATGGTTTTCCCCAATCTAAATAATAAACTGAAAGATAGGACCAAAAATAAAGAGGATGCCAGCAATAAAAATAGGAAAGCGATATACGGAATGTTTCTTATCGAGTGTTTCCTAGCATATATCCCTCAGTTAATCTCAAAACAGATGAAAATGAAAAATCTCTCACTTGCTCCTAATAGCAATTTGTTGCTTGTCAATTTAAATTTAAAATAACAGTGGCTACACTCCAAAGAGCGATTCATTAGCCGTCTCAAATCTCCTCCAGCCCATAACTGGCATCTTCACTCAACTCACTCTGACCTCTCGCGTATCCCCAATTTTAATGGTTCAGTCATTGGTCACTGTGCATTCAGCTGTCAAGGTCCCAAACCCTGAACATTCCTTCCAAATCTCTCCTCGACCTCTCATTCCTCCTTTAAGATGTTCCTTAACTTTTTTTTCTCTTTTTAAAAAAAATAATAAATTCAGCGTACCCAGTTCATTTTTCCAAGTAAGGGGCAATTTAGCGTGGTGGCCAATCCACCTACCCTGCACATCTTTTGGGTTGTGGAGGCGAAACCCACGCAAACACGGAGAGAGTGTGCAAATTCCATACGGACAGTGATTCAGAGCCGGGATCGGACCTGGGACCTTGGTGCCGTGAGGCTGCAGTGCTAACTACGGTGTCACCCCAGATGTTTCTTAATAAACTACCTCTTCAACTTGTCTACCCCAATAGCAGTACCTCCTGTCAGATTTTGCATGGTATCTCTCCCGAGTCACACTTTCAGACATTTTGTTATGTTAAGGAAATTACATAAATGCAAGTTGTTGTTGAAGCATTTTGGAGTACCTCAAGTGCAATGCACAACATATAAATGCAAAGTGGCTTAGTTGTTATACAACAGGCATTAAAACCACAACTGTATCCAGTGTCAACTTCAGCGCACAAACAGGAAAATGATTTGAAAAGATTGTTCCAGGGATGATTTGGAAAAGATTGTTATTCTGTTTTTTAATATTAAAATGCAGGATTACAGAGTACTCCAGTGGCATCGACTTCCTAAGTGGCGAGAGTCTGTCAATGTACAGAATATGCCAAATTGGTTTGGCTGGGCATTAGACAAGAGTCCATTTTGTCTGGCACTCTGTTCCACCTCAAAGGAAGTCAAACTAACCACCTGTACCATCCTGAGGGCTGAGTGTAAAGGTCACCCAAGCCTGAAGGAAGTGGCATGGGACTAACGTTTCTACTTTTGTTTCCAAATATTGTAAATTGGGAGTGAACCTTCAGCAATTGGGAGAGAAGCAAAATGAAACTAAATTGTATTGCAAACATACGAATTAGGGACAACAGAAGGCCACTCGGCTCCTTGAGCTTGCTCACCCATTTAATAAGATCATGGCCAATTTGATTATGGCCTCAACTCCACAATCAACCTATCCCCAATAATCTTAAATTCTTGTCTAAAGGGAGTCAATCTACTTCTGCCTTAAAAATATTCAATGACTCTACCTACCTCCACTGCTGTCCAGATAAGAGTTCCAAAGACTCACAATCAGAGAGAGGGAAAAAATTATTTTCATCTCCATCATAAATGGGAGACTTCTTGGCTGGGATTCTCCATTCCAGGGACTAAGCCCCCAAGCTGGCGGGAAAACCGGCAGCAATGGGCCTCCAAGGTGAGAAATTCTCACCTGTCTTGGGGGATAGGTGAACGGCGGAGGGGTTGGCGCCGCTCCAGCCGAATGCGCATGTGCCAAAGGGCCGGCGTGATCTCGCACATGCGCGGAACCGCTGGCGGGTTTTGGCACAAGCGCGGGGGGCTCGCTTCTCCGCGCCGGCCATGTCGGAGCACTACACTGGTTGGCGCGGAAGGAAGGAGTGCCCCCACAGCACAGGCCCGCCGCAGATCGGTGGTCCCCGATCGCGGGCCAGGCCACCGTGGGGGCACCCCCCGGGGTCGGATCCCCCCCGTGACCCCTCCCCCGGACCGCCCCAGCCGACTTACCTGCCAGGTCCCGCCGTGTGGGATCATACGTAACCCATGCCGACGGGACTGGCCAAAAACAGACGGCCGCTCGGCCCATCGAGGCCCGGGGAATTGCGGGGGGGGGGGGGTGGCGCTGCCAACGGCCCCCGACAGCCGTGGCATGAACCCCGCCCCCGCCCAAAAAACGGCATTGGAGAATATGGCAGCCAGCGTTGGGGCGGCGGAATTCGCACCGCCCCTGGGGATTCTCCGACCCGGGGGGAGGTTGGAGAATCCCACCCCTGATTTTTAAACGGTGTCCCCTCAGTCTAGTCTCTCACCAAGTCAGAAGATGAATGTGGGGATGAAATGTTGAGACACCAAGTAGTTTCTGAAGGCACTCTTCAAAGAACAAAAACTTCATCTACAAGCTCCAAAATAGTTGTGCATTTTTGTACAAAAGCCAGACCTCCTCCACGATAAATGACAGGGTATAGACAAAAAAGATAAAGCAATGCTAGGACTGAGTCACAAGATTGTGTGGGTCGTGCTATGCAACGTATGATAAGCTTTGGAATTTGCATAAACCACTAAACTCATTTTTCTGCACAAACTTTTAAGGTGTTGAGATAGAAATCCAAAAAGAGTGTTTCACAGGGAAAGGTTTTCATAATTTTGCTCTCCTAAAAGGTTCACCTGACACCAAAAAAGTCACAAAACGTGTATCCTTAATAATGAGAAGTTTACTACTTAAATCAAGCCAAAGTATTTAAAGGAGACCCCAAAGTCAGAGATAGTGGGCACGATTTACCGGCCACGTTGCTGCTGAAAGACAGCGCACCACGGTGCAACGTGGCTGGTAGATGCCAGGAGACCCTGCTCCGGGGATCTACCCACCTTGATATACCTCGCGAGATCTAATGCCATCTCGCAAGATGTCGTGATGTGAATCCTGCACATTGTGGGTGGGTTCACTTTTTGGAAAATCTACAAATTACAGCAAGACAGCTAGTAACACTCCAATATGCAGTTCCCGGAGGTAACCAAGGCGTTAGGATCTATCCCCTTCATCTCAGAGACCTCGGGCGAGTTCCGTTCAGTGCTGGTCCCCACCAACCAGGTCCCGCCATGTCGACCAAGCGGAACGGTACTCGTGGTGGGCCTCCCAGGGGATCAGAGACACTCAGGGATTGCTCTCTGGGCAGGGTGCCAATCTGGCATTGCCAAGGTGCCCTTGTAGCACTGTCAGCTGGCAGGGACATTGCCAGGGTGCCAGGCTGGCACTGCCAAGTTGGCATTAAAAAAACTGATGGTGATTGGGCCCAGGGGTGCCATGTGCATGTGAGGTGGGTTGTGGGGGACAAGGACCACCTTATAGGTGAGTTGGAGCTTTGCGGAGTTTGGGGGAGGGGGGGCATCAAGAGATCGGGACACCATTTCCCTGCACCGAGGAGTTCTGGCGAGTGGGGCAGGAAACAGGACTAAATGCTGCACTGGCTGCACGTTCCCTGCAGAGGCCCCATACCTAACCGGAGTCACGTTACATAGCATTGTGTTTCTCGGCGCTGCGAGCACCTGGAAATACGTGACTAAACAAACTTGCTTTGGGACTTTGTTCCCATTTGGTTAAATCAGGCCCGGTATGTGCCCAAGACTCCCAAAGTAAAATCTGAAATGATGGATAAATCCCACATTATCGAACGTTTGTTTTGTAGCTATGTCATTTGTCTACTTTGTAAATAAAACACTACTAAGACACTGCCTTCCTTAACCAGTCTAATATCATAGAATCCCTTCAGTGCAGGAGGTATTCGGCCCCTTGAGTCTGCACTGACCCTCCTGCACCCCCACCTAACCTTTTGGACACTAAGGAGCAATTTATCATGGCCAATCGATCCAACCTTCACATCTTTGGACTGTGGGAGAAAACCCACAGACACGGCGAGAACATGCAAACTCCACACAGACAGACAGACACCCGAAACCGGGATCGAACCCAGGTCCTTGGTGCTGTGAGACAGCAGTGCTAACCGCTGTGCCACCGTGTCACCCTATATGTGCGATAGAAACAGGATATGCTGGAGAAATTCAGCAGGTTAACAAAATGTTAACTGTATTTCTCTGTCCACAGATGCTGCCAAATCTGCTGAAATGTTTCAATCTTTCCTAGTTTTATTTCAGATTTCCAGCATCAGTATTTTGCTTTTAATATAGGAGACTCCAGTCCTACACAAACATGCCTGACGTCTTAAACTGTCCTCTGAAATGGTCAACTGAACCACTTAGTTGCATCGTCACCATTGCAGGAGCCTTGGGATGGGTAAATGGCCAGGGTACTCATACAAAGAACAAACTTTAAAGTGAATACATGATTACAGTAGTGTGACAGTCACAGGAAGTCTATGCCAGATGCAAGATTTATTTTATGAAAACACACTTCCTGTGTGCACACTACTGTACCAAAGTTACTTCCAATACCTCTCCCCCTAACCACCATTACAAAATGGCGAACAATGCCATGGGAGACTTGAGCCAGTTAACTTTAATCAGGGAACAGAATTGGCCTAAAACCAAATAACTTAGCAGAGGGAAAAACACATCTGGACTTTGATTTTTCAGTGAAATTACAATCTAAATGTTAAATATAAAAGAGAATTTATTGCACATTAATTTAACTTTCTAGGTAGCATGGTTGATTCAATAATGCATAAAATCTAACACACAAGAGAACTGGCAAGATTTCATGAATCTACTTACTTCAAAGAAAGGCACAGTGATTAATCTTTTTTCAGTGCATATCTAATGCTGTGCAGTCAAAAAGCATTTTCTTTTAGAATTTCAAATAGCTCAACTTTAACTATTTCACCAATATTCTATATACACCATTCAAAAAGGCCTAGCACATAGAAATTGTGCCACGCTTAAAAACACATGGCAGAATTAATCCATCCGAAGTGCCACGGCGGGCTCAGGGCTAGGGACAGGGGGTGTTTCCCGCTGTGGAGGCCAATGGGAAACTATGTCAACCTCATTAGTGATGCATCTGGGCGTGAGAGGTGTATTTTATGGAGGGCGGGCTTGACTGCATACGTCCCACCATCATATCTGGATGCCATATTGAAAAGGTGCCCAACATGAGAGAAAATGGACCTCCTGAAAAAAAGCTGGATGTCCAGGGACACTGAGTCTGTAGGATGAACCTCTTTGATGACAGTGAAGCGGGTAGATCCACCTGATAGATGCATCCCAACCACTGCCGTAGTGTTCCAGGGACCAGGGGCGGAGAATTCAGCGTCAGCTGACTGCCCACTGGGAACACGTAGAACACTCACGATTCAGTCCAGGCATCAGCACCTATTCAGAAAATACCCCCCTAGACTTTCACCTCCCTTCCCCAACATTCCCAGTACCCCATCACTAATTTAGAGACAAGACAAATTGTCAGGTTATCTTAGTACACCACCAGAGACAGTATCACAATAATGCAGTAATTTACATGCAAACTTTTGCAAATGAAAGCAAATTCTGTTATTGTAAAATACAAAATATTTCAGGAATTCCTGCACGTCTTAAAAACCCATGGCCCTCATCAGCTCTGTGAAATAGTTGCTCAATGGGACTCAAATACCAAGCTTTTTAAAAATAAATTTAGAGTACTAAATTCATTTTTTCCCAATTAAGGGGCAATTTAGCGTGTCCAATCCACCTACCCTGCACATCTTTGGGTTGCGGGAGTGAAACCCACGCAAACACGGGGAGAATGTGCAAACTCCACATGGACAGTGACCCAGAGCCGGGATCGAACCTAGAACCTCGGCGCCATGAGACAGCAGGGCTAACCCACTGCGCCACCGTGCTGCCCCCAAATTCCAAACTTGCAAGACTACAAGGATAGTGATGGGGAATAAGGTTATTTTTGCAAACTGGCATGGACGAAATGGGCTGAATGGCCTCCTTCAATTCCATAATGACTTTATTAACCGCACACATACACCAATATACCTGACTCAGGATATTGTCATATTTAACACAGCTATTTAGTGTGAAATAGAAGATTTCATATGAATTACTATATTACTTTGAAGAAAAACTAAGTAATGACAAGGTACAATAGTATAGCAGTTATGCTACTGGATTATAAACACAAGAGGCCTGGGCGATTAATGCAGAGACACAAATCCTACCATAGCCATTGGGAATTTAATTTCAATTAATTATATAACTCTGGAATTTAGTGCTAATATTGGTATCGATGATTACAAAACTACAGGATTGTTGTTAAAAAAAAACATCTGATCTATTAATATCCTTTGAGGGAAGAAACCAGGTCTGACTTAAAGGTCACAGTCATATAGTAAAGAGGCCCTTTGGTCCATTGAATCTGCACTGACAAACCTACACTAAACACACAGTAATCCCACAGCGTTGAATGTTATGACACAGAGTGCTCTTCCACATTCTTTTTAAAGGTTGTGAGGGTCTACTATCCTCCCATGCAGTGCATTCCAGACTCTCACCACCCTCTGGGTGAAAATTATTTTCCTCAAATCCCCTCTAAATCACTTGCCCCTCACCTTAAAATTATGCCCCATCGTTAGTGGCCCTCAAATAAGGGAAACAGCTGCTTCCATCCACCATAATCTTATCCATCTCAATCAGGTCCCCCCCCCAGCCTCTTCTGCTCTAAAGAAAACAACCCCTGTGGCCTCACGGCGCCGAGGTCCCAGGTTCGATCCCGGCTCTGGGTCACTGTCTGTGTGGAGTTTGCACATTCTCCCAGTGTCTGCGTGGGTTTCGCCCCCCACAACCCAAAGATGTGCAAGCTAGGTGGATTGGCCACGCTAAATTGCCCCTTAATTGGAAAAAATGAATTGGGTACTCTAAATTTATTTTTTAAAAAAGAAAACAACCCAAGCCTATCCAGCCTCTCTTTATAGCTCAAATGCTCCATCAGAGGCACCATCCTGGTGAATTGGGGTGGCACGGTCGGGCAGCGGTTAGCACTGCTGCCTCACAGCACAGAGAACCCAGGTTCGATCCCGGCCCCGGGAACTGTCCGTGTGGAGTCTGCACATTCTCTCCGTGTCTGCGTGGGTCTCACCCTCACAACCCAAAGATGTACAGGGTAGGTGGATTGGCCACACTAACTTGCCCCTTAATTAGAAAAAAAAAATAATGGGTTACTTTAAATTTATATTTCAAAAAATCATCCTGGTGAATCCTCTCTGCATCCTCTCCAGTGCAGTGACATCCTTCCTACCTATGGTGAGGTGACCAGAATTGCACACAGTACTCCACCTTTGGCCTAACCAAAGTTTTGCTCAGCTCCAACATAACCACCCTGCTCTTATAATCCAGGCCTACACTGATAACCGCCCGTAACAGCCTCCCCGAACAGGCGCCAGAATGTGGCGACTAGGGGCTTTTCACAGTAACTTCATTGAAGCCTACTCGTGACAATAAGCGATTTTCATTTCATTTTCATTTCATTCATAAAGGCAAGTGTGCTTTCTTCGTAACTGCCCTGGTAACTTGCCCTGTTGCCTTCAGGTATCTGTGGACAAGCATCCAAAGATCCCTTTGTTCATCCGATCTTCCTATTGTCTTGCCATTCATAAAGTACTCCCTTGTCTTGCTATTCCTTTCGAAGTGCATCACTTCACAGTTTTCAGGGTTAAATTCCACCTGACACTAATCTGCCTGTCTGACCAACCCATCTATATATTCCTGCAACCCAAAACCTTCTTACTCACTTATGAACCACTCTGCCAATCTTCAGGTTATCCGCTTATGATCCCCTCCTCCCACATTCTCATCAAATCATTTATATACATCACAAATAATAAGGAATCCAGCACAGATCCCTGTGGTACGCCACTGGACATAGGCCTCCAGTCATACAAACAGCCTTCTACCACCACCCTCCTACCACAAAGCCAGTTTTTACCACGTTACCCCGGATCCCATGTGTTTTTACCTTCTTTATCAGTCTCCCACGTGGGATCTTGTCAAAGACTTTGCTGAAATCCATATAAACTACATCAACTGCACTGCCTTCATCTGCACACCCAATCACCTCCTCAAAAAATTCAATCAAGTAGTTAACCATGACCTCCCTCTGACAAAGTCATGTTGACTATCCCTGATGGGACCAATCGGCAGTTTTGATAAAGGTTTAAGATCCCTCATTACAGATCATACATGCCTCCTAGCAGCCCACTAAAGAGCATTTCTGTAGTTAAGTGAGCAGATCCTACATCCTCACATGAGTGCAAAATGGTCGGATAGAGGAAAAACTTTTTAAAATTTTAAACAAGAAGTTTTTTTCTTACACAAATAATGTAACATTTCACTTCATACTGAGTTCTACAAGATATATTGGTTATAGTAAATTTTATTCACAATGACATTTTTAAAAATGCTAAATATTGCACAAGCTTTTGGAACCCATGTTTTTGTGAAGTTATACAAATAATTCATTTTCCGGACTATAGGAAATGACCAAATGTAGAAAGCCAGACTGAAAACTAAAATAGAGGTCAACTCAATGCAGTGTTGGAAAGCATTCAAAAAGCAGGAAGTGTACATCATACACATGCAAGAACCATTTGTGTTCCAAGGCCTCAGCAGATGTTTTAGTGACGTCAAGTGTTAGTGCCTGGTACACACTCCCAAACATGGGGAGTTTTTTCCAGCAAGGTAAGCTGGAAGTGTAATTTAGTGACCTGAAAACAGGAGGGTGGTGTGAGCGAGCTCGTTGCTTGTTGGAGCAAAGACAGATGCAACTTGTATGAAGAGTTTATTTTTTAAAAATCAACTTTTCCTGTTGGCTGTTTTATTAGATACATCACCAGGCTGGGTTTCTGTACATTTCTGTGTTCTAAACCAGTGTTATAATCAAACCTCCAGACAGCAAGGTAGTTTTACTAAAACAAAAGAGAGCCAACATTCTTGTACACGCTGCGAAATAATTGTCAGCTCTCTCATTTTACAAAAATGTAAAATCATTAAACATGTAAAACAGGGCATCCCCAATAGCTGACACAGTTGTTACTGAGCTTAACCATACAAATTAGGGATCTCTGGGCAGAAAGTTCAGGGTGCCACTGTCCTCAAAAAATGGGGGCAAAATCAGAGTTCAACGGGCTGCCCAGAGAACCAAAAGCTTGTGAGAAATCAAAATCCTCAAGGGACCTGATTTGCTTTAGTCAGGAAGCAGGGGGAAAAGCCGAATGTATGGGCAGAAAAAAATGACCAGGAAAAGGACCAAAGCAAAAGCATACCGTGAAACAAAACATGTAACATGATTTAAGAAATAACCATGGCAACCATTTAGGGAATTTCTAATGTTACTAAGAAAAACAATGAAGGATATCCATTTCCTTAAGGATCCCAGAGACTGATCAAAGGAAATTATTTATCCACTATGCAACATAATGAGATTTCCAGCTTATGTTCATGGATGGCTAATTTCCCCATGCACCACCTTTCTCCTCATTCACCAATTTTCAGAAGCACCCGAGTCTGGTAAGAGAATCATTTATTAAGTTTGATGAAAAATTCTACAAATCATTAACTTATTGAAGCAACAAGTCTATATTTATGGTTACAATCAGACACAGATGGGTCCCCACATGATAATTTATTAAAAAAATATTTCAATATCTAACGAGGAGGTCTGGTGGAAAATAAATCCTTAAAAGATTTATAGAGGAGAGATATTAATGTGCTAGAGCATTTTAATAAGCAATGGAAGATTTTCTAGTCACTCAGCAGTATACTGGGAAATGGTCAATTGGGTCTTTTTCTAGAAAATGAACTGCCTTGTTTCCCATTTTATTTGGGAAAAACAAAATCCAAGAATTTTACAGTTTAAATGTTAATTGACGTCTCCTTCTACCTCGAACCCTCGAGTAGTTTCTCTGGTCCTAGATACCAATATTGGCACGCAAAGAAAGCTTGTTAAAGAAAGCTACAGTATAGCTTTATTAAAAGCGATATGGTCAACCAATTTATTTTTAAAATTTGACATCCAAACCTCAACCCTCAATTTTTCTCACTCTCCCTCCGTACATCTAGTTGCAGAGACAGAGTGAAGCAGCTTTGGACATCTCATGCCTTTGACCTTGTGGTTCTTCACACATGCAGTCATTCTCCTTTCCGCCTTGGCAGAGGTTCCAAGGCCATAGCAAGACCCACCTAGAGATAGCAAACCTTAGGTGGAATTGGTGAACTGGACTGCCAAAAACAGCCCTGGAACCCAACCCTGAAACCACTAGAACAGGAAACCAAGTTTTGTAACTGGGCTGTTACTAATACAGTAGGCCTCATTTAAAAGGGCGGCACGGTAGCACAGTGGTTAGCACTGTTGCTTCACAGCTCCAGGGTCCCAGGTTCGATTCCCTGTTTGGGTCACTGTATGTGCAGAGTCTGCACGTTCTCCCTGTGTCTGCGTGGGTTTCCTCCGGTTCCCTCCCACAAGTCCCGAAAGACGAGCTGTTAGGTAATTTGGACATTCTGAATTCTCCCTCCGTGTATCCAAACAGGTGACTAGGTGGTGACTCGGGGCTTTTCACAGTAACTTCATTGCAGCCTTAATGTAAGCCTACTTGTGACAATAATAAAGGTTATTATTAAAGGAAAAAGGTATAAATTTTAAAAATGCTGGCAGGGTCCTGTTATGGAAAATAGGAAATGCTTACAACTTAAGTGACAAAGCAATTTCTGAAGAGCAGAGCAGTTATTTCCAAAGGTAAAACACTGCACATAATATTTTGAAGTATTCCCCATGACAGCTCTCAGTAATAACGGACCTCCGTTTATAGAATCAGTTTGACTTTCAGGCAACATAACAATGCTGTTAAGTCATTTCTCCAGAGAATCAGCTATTTAGGCAGAAATTGTATGCATCCTGCAACCATAATAGAGTGGCACTGATAGAGGTCACCTGGCACTGATAAGAGGCCAAATGCCGTTTAGTGGCCCAAGTACAACTGATGAAAGAAAACGAGAGATGAGAGTAGACACAATTACAGAAATAGTACCTTTAAAAGAATCACTAGGGAATTTAAAAATAGTTACTCTTCAAAAATGCAACGTCTTTGATCTTCCCACAATCAGCCTTGGGTCTACCATATGTTATTTTAAAGAAATGTGGAGAAAGGAAATATTTGGAAAGATGTCAACCACACAAAATAGAAGGTTAATGTAGCTGACCAAAGCTTCCAATTGTATGTTGAGATGCAATGAGGGAAGCGATGGCATTATTATGCAATTAGATTGAGATTATTCAACAATGCGGTCGGGTGTTCTCAAATAATTGTTCCCCTTCAATCAGGAGGTTCCCACAAGTAGGTCTATTCTGATCAAGGGTTACCCCAGAACATTTCATGGATCCCACAGTTATACAAGGCAATAGAATCCAAATTAAACCTTGTATGTTTCCTGTTATTACGACACTCCCTGATGTACCTTTCAATTTGCGCTACCCTTCCCAACAAACACCATGTCTTCCAAAGAAAAGACCATGCTGTAAACGCTCTATCCACGCCAATACAGTATTCACTTATTCCAGTTGGTGCATAAAACAAGCATTAGGATATTCAGCAAGGTTAATTTAATTTTCAAATTCTGGACGGATCTGGAATGACATTAAAATGGAGCATTATCAAGATTAGGTCCTGTCATATTGCTTGTGGTAATGATAAATAAGCTTTCAGATAGATGGAATGGCAATCAGAGAAGCAGATAGCTTGGGTGTGTCAGTTACACACTTCGGGTGGAGTTAGAAGAGGAGAAACACTAAAAAGAAAGACGCATTTATATTGTGTCTTTCATGAGCGCGTCTTTCATGAGCAAAGGACATTCAAAGGTGCTTTACAGACAACTAAATGTTTTGAAGTGCAGGAAATGCAGCAACAATTTTTCCCAAGTGACCAGATAATCTGTTTTAATGATGTTGGTTGAGGGACATCAGGAAGAGCTCCTCTTTCAAACGTCCTACTTCCAATAGCTAACCGGGTCCAATCTAGAATCATTGCATGAAACAAAAATGGATATTAGGCAGAGACCATTGTAGTAATTGTATTGTTTTTTTGGGTTATAATTATGGGGCTTCTCTTCTTTTCACCTCCCAATACCTCAAATAAAGTTATTTGAAAATTATGGCGTTAGGATATAGTTAATACTGTGGAAAAACAAAAATGTTCAAAGAATGTTTTCTTGCTTCAAGAACAGAGACCGCATCCGTCCCCTCTCAGCCTTCTGAGGCTGCATTTCAAATACACGAAGAAATACGAGACACTCGTACCGTACCTTTCAAATCGTGCCAACATCAGCAACAGTTCAACACAGTCCATCTCAGCATTTAGTATGACCATTGCAACCACCATTTTTTATTGACCCACATACCAGCCAATGTTCGCAAATCATAAATAAACCTGCCACATTAGCAAAAACAAACTTAGCATCAACAGTTCTATGACTAGATATTGTTTTCTGGTGGTTAACCCATTATCAAGAAATCGTTGGGTAACAGCTAATCAGCGTGAAGATTTCTGGTTTTGACTTTAATCTTAATCTAATTTAACCTTTATTATTGTCACAAGTATCAACACTGCAATGAAGTTACTGTGAAAAGCCCCTAGTCGCCACAGTCCGGCGCCTGTTTGAATTCTGAAGGGGAATTCAGAATGTCCAATTCACCTAACAAACACAACTTTTGGGACTTGCGGGAGGAAACCGGAGCACCCGGAGGAAACCTACGCAGACACGAGGAGAGCATGCAGACTCCGCACAGACAGTGACCCAAGCCGGAATTGAACCTGCAACCCTGGCGCCGTGAAGCAACAGTGCTAACCACTGTGCTACCGTGCCGCCCACTTCACATCAAACAGACTTCTTAAATGAAAGACAGCCCGAAAAGGTTTAATGGAAAACAGTCAGCAAATAAGCTGAGAAAATAAACTAAATTCCAGAAAGGATCACAACTATACTTTTAACAATAACCTTGATATTAAGACCAGACTACCGAGTGTACAGTTAGCCGCACACTCATTTATCCATCAGTTGCACCCTCACTGCAGCAAATCCGGGATTCCACCCACTCACCACCATGGCAAAAGCAGGTAACCCACTATATATCCAGAACCAAACACGGCACCTCTTGGTTTATACTGCTCAGCTGCAGACGCGCCAATGAAGTCACCAGGGTAGCTGGTCAGTTGCTGAACTAAAATGCTTCTTCAGCTACAAATTAGAAACACCAGAAGCCTCAAATTAAAAGTCCTAGATAGGGGGCTGGATTCTCCGTCCTGCTGAATCAGATTTGGGGCTGGTTTAGCACACTGGGCTAAATCGCTGGCTTTTAAAGCAGACCAAGCAGGCCAGCAGCACAGTTCGATTCCTGTACCAGCCTCCCCGAACAGGCGCCGGAATGTGGTGACTAGGGGCTTTTCACAGTAACTTCATTGAAGCCTGCTCGTGACAATAAGCGATTTTCATTTCATTAGATTTCTGGTTCAGCACGCCGGTGGGATGCTCCATTTCATAGGCTGGTCAATGGGGTTTTCCATTGTGGGGCAGCCCCACACCATTGGGAAACCCCCGAACTGTTGGCAAAACGGAGCATCCCGACGGCGGAGAATCCAGCCCAGGATATTTTACAAGAAAACTGCAAACTGAAAAGGATATTGTACACCGATCATAAGCTGATTGACCAGTCACCCATCACACAAGTACCTAACAGTACATACATTGAGGGGAGAACATAACAATGTATGTGTAGGGGCTTTTCACAGTAACTTCATTGCAATGTAAACCTAATTGTGACAATAAAGTTTATTAAAAATATATTCAATTCAAACTAGGATTTAATTCAGAGTCCCTACATTATGGTTGAAACTTAAAACGCTCAAAAAATGTAAAGAGAATGCATTAGATGTGGACGTGCTACCTTGCACAAATTAAAGAATTGTTTAAATCAGTAACGTGAATGGTAACCAGCTTCACCTTTTGTAGCCAACTACTGGGTTAGAATCTGAAAATTTCACCTATGTAAATTGATATAGACAAAGGAAAAGTATCTACTGTACTCCATTAAGTGATATATAGACAATTAACATTGCTGTACAATGTAAATTGCTGACTTGGCATTGTGCCTATGGGGGACAGTTAGCCAATGGGACGTCTGATAATAAATGGCTGCACTTAAACAATACTGGTAAATGTATGTCTATTTCCTCAACATCCACCGCATTTCAGTAACCAAGTGACGCATCCTAAATATTAAAACACACTAGCACATGCTGCTTTCTGCCTTTCCATTTTAGAAATAAAAGAGGTTGAGTACAAATAAGTATTGAGATCACTTGCCTAACTACTGTCTATTGCAAATTTTAATTTGCCAATCAGAAATTGAATTAGCCACAACGGAATTCCCAAAAAGCCACACACACCTAGGGGCTTAAACACTGGACAACACTGCTACTGAAAGCTCAAGTGCAACAGTTTTAAGCAACAAGTGCAGACCGACTACCTAGAAATACGGGTCAAGAGTTAACAAGGAGAATACCAGAGACTTGCAGTATCTGGCAGAACTATTTATGGGAACCACAGTTAACTCCAAGAATGTGACAACTTGGTTTCATTTAACAGGCCTGCAACAGTAAACAGGATATACAGCAGGTTACTGAAAACGTGCCCATCTTCATTCCATGGAAGACCATCGTTAATCGATGGTTGATATTTCTGGCAAACACAATAGATGTTTAAAAAAGGACTGCTTTGTCTTTCAATTTTATCTACCCAGTTTTTACAAAAGGATTAGTTGTTCACATATCTCCAAAGTTTGGGAGGATAGCAGTGAAATGCATTATAAATTTTTTTTGGAGAGGAAAGTCGGCTTTCCAGACTTAGCGTTGCTGCTTTTGAATCTGGGTGACCTACTCTGCACATCCATCACAAAGCAACACGGATGGTGGTCACAGACATCTATGGCCTGTTGCTCCACCCCTCCCCCGCCACTCCAGGGTATTTAGAGCAGCTTTAAGCAAAAAAACAGAAGAGACAAGTAATTCTTGCAATGTACAGCTTTGTATCTCTGTAAATAGGAACCATACCATGTACAAATACGAGAATTAATACGAAAATTTAATCAGAAATAGATCTACAATAATTCCCTGCAATTTTCCCCATGCTCAACTGCACAGAAAATGCTTGAAAGTGCCTGGAAGGTGGGCTACAGATAATTTTAAGGCCATGCTGGTTTTGAATGGATTGCTGACTTTAAAGTAACAAAACAAAAAGATTGGTGGGTGGCTCTTGGCCATGGAGATGGAGTCTCAGTCACTAGTTCCCATGCTGTCACGATGGAAGGACAAAAGCTAGCAAGTCACCCAGAATGCTCTCGCTCACCTCCTAGCATCTGGTGCAAGAAAGACATCGTCAAAGGCCTGGGAACAGGTCAGCTCACTGCCATGGTGTTTGGTAGTTTAGCTATAGATCAAATATTGAGGGGCGGAGGTTGGGGGAGAAATCGCTTCAAGTTTCTATTGTCAAAAACACTGCAGTGGGAAAACAAAACACTTTATGTACAATAGCTGTAAATGAAGTCATTCCAGATTTAAGTGAAAGTCACTTTGCCTTCTTTAAAGCAGTTATGTGAGCCACTCCAAAATAACCTCCAGCACTGCCAGCCAGTAAGTGATTCTTGCTTAACTACTGAACAAAACTAAGCCGGCTCCAGAAGCAGCTTTTACATTTAATCTACTGACTTGCAGGTTTCTGCGTGTTTTTTTAAAAAAAACTAGGTCTTTCCGGCTGTGGCAAATCCAACATGCTTATGCTGGGATTACTGGCGGCTGGTGGAACCAGCACGATTGGAGCCAGTGGCTGTAAATGACAAGTCAGCAATATTAGCACAAGCGTTTATTAATGCAAAGATTTAGAATGAAACAAAAAGGCTGGATTTTACCTTCGATTTCTCTTCAATTTACTGAGCATCCCACTTGGAGTACATTTGTACATATGAAAAAGTTGGGCCCAGCATCTGGAAACTTCTCTTGGCAACCAGAAGCCGTGGGAGGCACAGAATGAAAGCAATTCAAATGGGTGCTACCCGTGTTGATGTGCGCCAGGTTAGGATGACACTCTTTTGCACCAAGTTGGAGGGGGGGGGGGGGGGGGGAATATTTTGGAAATACATTTTTGATCTCCACATGAAGTAAAGATTTATATTTGAAAAATACAAGAAAAAATTCAAAACTGATTCCAGGAGAATGATCACACACGATGAAGAAAAATCAAGAAAAGCTGAAGCTTAGCCGTCTAATCAGGAAGGCAGCTAAAGGGAAAATATCAAAGTACATCAAATATTAAATGACAGAATTAAAAACCCAAATTACTTCCAAGTAAGGCAAAGAAAAGTCTAAATTGAAACTTAGTGGGAGGGTCTTAAAGTGAAATAAGCATTTCTAATAATCTGCTAGGAAGGTATTGGGGCAAACACTGATATTTCTCAAAATACTATTAATGTAAGATATGGGGCAGCACTGGCAGGGGGCCCGGGGTTGGCCACACTAAATTGCCCCTTAATTGGAAAGAAAATCATTGGGTACATTGAATTTAGAGAAAAAAAAATTAATGTAAGATATGGGTAAACATTGGTAGTTCGAATGGGTATTTTTCATCCCTAACTTTTGTGCTCTTGGGTGGCACAGTGGTTAACACTACTGCCTCACCGCGCCACGGCTCCGGGCTCAATCCCTGCCTTCAGTGTGCAGTTTGCCTGTTCACCCAGTGTCTGCGTGGGTTTCCTCTGAGTGCTCCGGTTTCCTCCCACAGCACAAACATCTGCAGGTTAGGTGATTGGCTATGCCAAATTGCCCCTTTTGTGCCCAGAAATGTGCTGGTTAGGTGGGGCTGGGCGGCACAGTGGTTAGTACTGCTGTCTCATGGCGCCGAGTTCCCAGGTTCGATACCGGCCCCGGGTCACTGTCCGTGTGGAGTTTGCACATTCTCCCCGTGTCTGCGTGGGTTTCGCCCCCACAACCCAAAAATGTGCATGTTTGGTGGATTCGCCAGGCTAAATTTTCCCTTAATTGGAAACAAATAATTGAGTACTCTTAAATTTATTTATAAAAAAGGTTAGGTAGGGTTACGAGAGGCAGCACAATGCGCAATGGTTAGCATTGCTGCCTCATGGCGCCGAGGACCCAGATTCGGTCCTAGCCTGTGTGAAGTTTGCACATTCTCCCCATGTTTAAGTGGGTTTCACTCCCACAACCCAAAGAGGTGCAGGGTAGGTGGATTGGTCACGCTAAGTTGCCCCTTAATTGAAAAAAACTTGAATTGAGTACTCTAAATTTATACGGAAAAAAAAAGTAGGGTTATGGGGATAGGGTGGGTGAGTGGACCTAGGTGGGGTGCTCGTTCACAGGGTCGGTGCAGCCTCAGTGGGCTGAATGGCTTTCCCCTCACTGTAGGGATTCTGTGGATTCATCTGAAGTTCATCTATCATCTATCCTAAATGCTATCCATCTACCTAAATGCTATCTTGTGCCTTGATTTTTTTAGGGTCTTGAAACTCGAGGGAAAATAGCAGTTGGTTGTGAAACACCTTTGTATACTCTGTGGCGCAAAAGTCACAAACAGCTCTGCCAAATGCACAACAGACCGTGTGCACACACCTACCTGTTCAGCCAGGCTGTGACAAGAAAATGGAAGGCTGGGGATACACAGAACATAAGCAGAACTGAAGACCCGTTTGGGCATGCTGAAAGCAACCAATGGATACGTACCTCTGGCCTTCAGTCAGAACACCCAAAGGGTAACTGTTACAAATTGCTGAAAGTACCAATTCTTTCACCCTACAATCCTTTCCCTAAGATTATTCAAGCAACCAAATATGCGAATAATGTTCACGCCAGCACTAAACCACAATCCCCTGAAGGATCAGATCTCTGCTTTTCAAGCTATGACACTCAGCCACATTACATATCCATTCCAAATAATAGCAAATACAATCCAAACTGCATTCGAACATCATCAGAATATCCCATTCACTGATAAATCCTGATGCAGGCTTTGCTTCCTGGCCAGTCATATGTATCAAGATTTAATATAGAATTCTTACAGTGCAGGAGGTGGCCATTTAGCCCATCAAGTCTGCACCAACCCACTGAAAGATCACCCAACCTAGGCCCATGCTGTCACCCCATCCCAGTAACCCCACCTAACCTTTAGACACTCAAGGGTCAATTTATCATGGCCAATCCACCTAACCGGCACATCTTTTGGACTATGGGAGGAAACTGGAGCACCCGGAGGAAACCCGCACAGACACGGGGAGAATGTGCAAACTCCACACACCCACAGACAGTCACCCAAGGCCAGAATCGAACCTGGATCCCTGGCGCTGTAAGTGCTAACCACTGTGCTCTCCTAGCTGGTTGGTTCAACACTAATTTCTCGAGATATCTGATCAATAAATAACATTTTAAGAACGAGAGCTTTACAAAGTTGTAATTTCATTCAGTTTGGTTTGCTATTTAACAGAAAACTAGAATAGCTATCAATTTACAAGTTGAAAGGTCCCCCTTTGAATCTACCATCTGACCTGCCACACCTGGCTGAACAACAGTTAATAACTTTTAAGAGTTATTTTAAAAACGGCCCTTTTTTGTAATTAAATGCACATCAGGATTGTTAATGAAGTTAAAAATTATTCAAGCCCAATTTATAATCATGACTGTAACCAGAGGAAATTTTCCAAAACATAAATAAAATGCACATTAAACAGAAACAGCAAAACAGAGAAAAGGCTGAAGATCAGCATTAAAAAATCGCAGAAATAACCAAAGCAAGATTATGGGGATTGATGCAGAAATGGGATTTTATTTATTTATTTAAAAAATATTTTTATTGGCATTTTCCAACTTTAACAGTATAACAGTTTTACTTTTAAAGCACATAATATTTACAAGGTGTGATGTTTTTAATGTGCAAATTTTACACACACCCCTTCTGTCGGACCCCCGCCCCCGCCCCGCTCCACTCCCACCCCTATTGATAGTTGGGCTTCTTCCTGGCATTCCCTTTCACCCTGGGCGTCATATTGCTGTACTTTGCTCTTTTCTCATGTAGTTCCCGTTGTTGTCTTTGGGGTTCGCTGGGGGGAGGTCTTCCTGCCCTCTCCTCCTCCTTTTTTCCCACTACAGCCTGGGTTCCTTCCTTGCCCCCCCCCCCCCCCCAACTCCTCGGTCTGCCCTCCTCGGTCCTCCCTTCCCCCTATTCTTCCTAACCACTACTGGCTTCGAACAGAACAGGTCTTGGAACAGGCTGATGAATAGCCCCCACCAAAATGGGATTTAAAAATGTTTTTAAGTTTAGAGTTCCCAAGTCTTTTTTCCCAATTAAGGGACAATTTAGCGCGGTCGATACACCTGTCCTGCACATCTTTGGGTTGTGGGGGGTGAGACCCACACAGACACAGGGAGAATGTGCAAACTCCACATGGACAGTGACCGGGGCCTGGGATTGAACCCGGGTCCTCAGCGCCGTTGAGGTAGCAGTGCTATCTGCGCCGCCGTGTTGCCCAAAATGGGATTCCAAGCTCTCTAAATCAGTGACGCACCTCTTGCCTCCCACCTGCTAGCTTTCCAATTCCATCAGTTTACCAAATGAAAGGTGAAAAGGCAAGGCAGTTCTTTAGATTTCCCCAGGGAGAATACAGAAAGACAGAATTTTTGTTAAAATTACAATGCAGAAACTGGACTTTTGAACCAACTGACCGGCATTGGTGGCTATGCTTCACGCCAGCCTCCTTCCAGCCTACCTCATCTGACTAAACGCACACATTTTGTAAAATAAAACTACGGAGTTTAAGAAAAAGCCAGGGAGAATTTAAAATCAAATACCAAACTTGATTCACATTTAAATTGCCCTTTAAACGTCAACAATCAGAAGCATCTAGGGTTTCAGATCAGAAATCTTTCTAAATTTCATGGTGGTTTATAAAGATACCATTCTCCCAGCCTATTATACATAATTTCAGCAAAGTTCACTTCACATTTCACAAGCACTATCCATATGCATTTATCAGAGCTAAATTAGAGGGCTTGTGTCACAACAAGTACCTGTTTGTGCTGGTTGCTGTGAGGATAAACTAGAACAATCCTGGTAATTTTAAAGAGGACAGAACAGAAATATGAATGCTTGGTTTTCTGTATTATCATGACAGAAATATTTCTGGTTCGGTTCAATACATCATGTCACTGCTGGAACAAATGTCTGCACATCCAGACCGCTCACCAAGAATTGCCTTGGGATTGTTCCCAAACCAACCTGCTTGAAAATGAAGGGCTGCAGTCAGATAGGGAGGGAGACCATGAAAAGGCTTGCCTGCTCGAATGTAGAATTGTTACGCAGCAATCAAATCCGGATTCCTCGTTATCATCTTATCGTTGCCTCGAGTAGCTTGAACCATGTAAACTGGTTCTGTCTTGATTGGTGTTGTAATCAGGACTTGGGAAGATTCTTGGATTTAATTCATTGGTCCAAATGATTGATTTTATTCCTCTGATTCAATGAGCTGACAGTGTTATGAGATCTGGTACTACCTCTCAGTTTAATGATAGTTATATTCCACCGGCGCTCAGAAAATTTCTCTCCTCACACCTGGCACTTCGATCAGTCCGAAATCTTGCTGACTACAATATTCACTTCTGGAAGTCTGCTCTTGAACACTTATCACTGTTAGTCTAGTCATTATCTTGGGAAATACCCAAAGCCTTTCATAAGGTCTGGTACTATGCACACAACCAATTATAATCATTCCATCTCACTATCCCAGACATCTCCAAAGCCTTGGACAGGGTCTGGTATTTAGCAATTAAAATAAGTACCCACACCATAGCTTTGATCATATATACCTGGTTTCTCAAAGAGCTGTGCTTTATTTAATGGATCATCCCCTGTCTTTTCTATTGACCCCAAGGGCTTTTACTTGCCTTCTGTTGGGGACCGTTTCAATATTAAAACCCCCCACCCCTCATGACTCTCCATTACTTTGCTGATAATTCCATTCTACAATTATCAACTTCAAGATCACATACCCTCAGCACAGAGAACCTCTGACCCTTATAGCACCAGTAAAATGATTGATGTATATCTTGTTATCTTCCATACCCTTCAATAAAGAGTTTCATAATTAAAGATTCACAGTACAGAAGGCGGCATGTGACCTATCATGCCTTTGTTGACCCTTTGAAAGAGCACTCGTGCTTTGTACCACACCTTTCTTTTAGTCTCTAACCCAATAAATTCCTCATTCTCGCGCAGCTGTCCAAGTCTGTTCTTAATTATGTTTGGAATCAGAAGTTTGCCAGATCTTTTATCCCAATTATCACCTAACCTTTCAGAGATTCTCTACTAGTCCTTTTTCACAGGAGAAAATTCTTGGCCTCGATCTTCTCGCAGCCAAAACAGAACAACTCCATCAGAAAAACTACTTCCTAGAGGTTCCATTTCCTTTTTCATGGCAGGTATATCCTTTTCTTCTTTCCAATCATTAATCGAACTATGTTGATTGTTTTAATCCAGAAAGCCAATTGGGGAAGGATGATCCTGGAGAACTTACACTTTGTTACAGAGAGAAACATTACAAGCATACACCACCTAACTCAATCATACACCTCTTTAAATGTGCTCAAGTGAGACCTCAATTAATACCCTCCACCCTGCATATAATTAAATACAAGTAATATACAATCAACAGCCATGGCTTGAATGTTTTTCCTATATTCTGGAGGCTGCTTTGCCATTTGTCTTGCAATGCAGTACAAGTTATACAAAAAAACTGATGGATATTGTATCCCGCAAACCTCTAGAATTCAAGTTACTGACTGCAACCTTTTTCTGTAACTCACCCGTTCAAATCTAGTCTACACCTCATTTCTTCTCTTCTTCCACCTAAAATCAAAATGTCCAACATGCCCTTCCTCCTCCACACACTCCCAATGTTCGAATCAACACTGAGTGATGGCCTCCTCCATTTCTTGTCCTTTCCCACGATCTCACAGCTGAGCACAAGTCTTATCTCGCACAGATTTCATTCCTCCCTGCAATCTTTTAAAACTCAAGATTGGCATCATCTAGTCGCCACTTTGATTTACCTCATTTTATGTTCTTTTCCAAAAGACAGAAATGAACAAACATGTACCCAACCCGATTAAATGTTTCAACAAACTCCTCCGAGCGCTAATCATTGGAATTTTGTACTGTGCCAACCACAGCAGGTTTGAGGCCAGTTACCAAAGTAGTTTGTTTTCCAATTTCAGCTGTGCATTTCAAGAGAGGCACACAGAGCAGAGGTCAGGCTCTTTCCTGAGGAAACAACAAGAAAAACAAACACACAGAAAACGCAAAGAAATCTCAAAATGCTCTCTCTTAGCAGCTGGTTCTAAAGTAGCATAAGGAAATATAAATCAGTAAGGCCTAGCAAAATTTTTTTTTTAAATTTTGAAAAAAGAATTAGCATCCTGAAATGTCTGCCAGTAGAGTGCGTCTTAACTAGATATTTCTATGGGAGCTGGCGTTGGCTACTCAGATAGCACAGCTTGATTGATATTTATTGTCACATGTACCAAAGTACAGTAAAAAGTATTTTTCTGCGGCCAAGGGAACATACACAGTAGACAAAAGAATAAGCGACTGAGTACATTGACAAATGGCACATCAACAAATAGTGATTGGAGAGCAACATAGCTCTGGGCAAATTTCAACTGTCAAGTTGAGGTAATTGTCTTGGGTTTTTTAATTTCATTACATAACCGAAGATCTTAAAAGATGCAAAAATGTAAGAGGGTGAGGAAATGTATGCAAAACTACCTGCAGGTCAATGACACGGGGGAAGTCTCAGCTGCGGTGCTTTGGAGGCGCTGAAGGCAGTGGTGAGAGGGGAGCTGATTTCGATTAGAGCAAATAGGGACAGGGCAGAAACGGACCGACTGGTAAAGGAGATCTTACAGATAGACAGGAGATATGTGGAGACCCTGAAGGTAGAGCTATTAAGAGAACGATGAAGGCTACAGACTGAGTTTGGGGTGTTGTGCACAGGTTGTGCATAGGGGCAGCACGGTAGCATGGTGGTTAGCATAAATGCTTCACAGCTCCAGGGTCCCAGGTTCGGTTCCCGGCTGGGTCACTGTCTGTGCGGAGTCTGCACGTCCTCCCCGTGTGTGCGTGGGTTTCCTCCGGGTGCTCCGGTTTCCTCCCACAGTCCAAAGATGTGCGGGTTAGGTGGATTGGCCATGCTAAATTGCCCGTAGTGTCCTAAAAAGTAAGGTTAAAGGGGGGGGGGGGGGGGGCGGGGGGGGGGGGGGGCGGGGGGGGGGGGGGGGGGGTTGTTGGGTTACGGGTATAGGGTGGATACGTGGGTTTGAGTAGGGTGATCATTGCTCGGCACAACATCAAGGGCCGACGGGCTTGTTCTGTGCTGTACTGTTCTATGTAAGGCTGTGGAGCAGCTTAGGAAGGCAAGGGGTGCGATTTATGAGCACGGGGAGAAAGCCAGTAGAATACTGGCACAGCAACTGAGAAAGAGGGAGCGGCCAGGGAAATAGGGAAGGTAGTCAAAGGGGGACTTGGCAGGGGATCCGGCAGGGCTGAACAAGGTGTTCAAGGACTTCTATAGTAAGCTTTACACCTCGGAACCCCCTCCGGGCTGGAGAGGATGAGGCTCTTTCTGGACGGACTGGCTTTCCCAAAAGTGGGCAGGGGATTGGCAGACGGGTTGGGGGCCCCGATCAGGACCAAAGAAATACTGGGGGGTTTGAGGGCCATGAAATTCGGTAAAGCCCTGGGGCCAATGGGTATCCGGTGGAGTTTTATAAAAAGTTCTCCGAGATAGTGGGACCGGTGTTGGTTAGGGTTTTCAATGAGGCAAGAGACAGAAGGGTGCTGCCCCCGACAATGTCACTGGCCACCATCTCCCTGATATTGAAACGAGTCAAAGACCTGGAGGCATGTGGGTCCCATAGACCGATCTCTCTGCTCGACGTAGATGCTAAAATACTGGCCAAACTCTTGGCTTCTAGGATTGAGGAATGTGTGCCAGACGTCATGGAAGATCAAACCGGGTTCATCAAGGGCAGGCAGCTGGTGGCCAACCTAAGAAGGCTGCTGAATGTGATCATGATGCCCCCGGGAGTAGGGAGGTAGAGGTAATTGTGGCAATGGATGCTGAGAAAGCTTTCGACCGGGTTGAGTGGGACTATTTATGGGAGGTGTTGGGACGATTTGGGTTCAGGGAGGGCTTTATCGACTGGGTTAGACTGCTCCGAAGGCGAGCGCAAGGACGAATAGGATGACATCTGACTGTTTTAGACTGTACCGAGGGACAAGGCAGGGGTGTGCCCTCTCCCCACTGCTGTTTGCGCTAGCAATAGAGCTGCTGGCAATTTCCCCGAGAGCTGTATGCCAGCAATCTGCTCTTATACATCATGGATCCAGTGGCTGGGATGGATGAAATCATGGGAATCCTGAAGGAATTCGGCCGGTTCTCGGGGTACAAACTGAACATGGCAAAGAGTGAGTTTGTAGTCAAGGAGAGGGGCCAGTAGGGTCGGTTGAGGGGGCTGCCGTTCAGGCTAATAGGGGAAAGTTTTAGATACTTCGGGATACAGGTGGCGTGGGACTGGGGCCGGCTGCACAAGTTGAACTTATCTCAGTTGGTGGAGGGCTGAGTTCCGGAGGTGAGATGCGCTCCCATTTACACTAGCAGGGAGAATGCTGACGGTTAAAATGGCGATCCTCCTCAGATTCCTGTTCGTCTTCCAGTATCTCCCCATTTTCATTCCGCAGTCTTTTTTCAAGAAGGTCAATAACATGATTATGGGATTTGTGTGGGTGGGAAAGTCCCCCTGGGTGAGGAGATTGATGCTCGAGAGGAATCGAGGGGAAGGGGGGCTGGCGCTGCCAAACTTTAGTAACTACTACTGGGCGGCCAACATAGCCATGATAAGGAAATGGATGGTGGATGCGGGGTCAGTTTGGGGGCGAATGGAGGCCGCTTCGTGCAGGGGCACCAGCTTGGCAGCCCTGGTTACGGCGCCCCTGCCGCTCCCGGCAGCACAGTACTCCACCAGCCCTATAGTGGTGGTGACCTTGCGGGTCTGGGACCAATGGAGAAGGCATGTGGGGGAAGTTAGAGCATCAGTTTGGTCCCCAATCTACGACAATCACCGGTTTGCCCCGGGGAATATGGACTGTGGGTTCCGAACATGGCAGAGGGCTGGGATTGAGAGGATGGGGGATCTGTTCTTGGAAGGGAGCTTCCCGAGCATGAGGGCGATAGAGGAAACATTTGGGCTGGCGAGAGGGAATGATTTCAGGTACTTGCAGGTGCGGGACTTTCTACACAGACACATTCCATCCTTCCCACGTCTGTCACTTAGGGGGATCCAGGACAGGGGAGTATCCAGTGGATGGGTGGGGGAGGGGAGGGTCTCGGCTATATATATAAAGAACTTATGGGAGCAGAGGAGATGCAGATCGAGGAGCTTAAGTGGGAAGAGGATCCGGGGGTGAGATTGAAGAGGGTTTATAGGCGGAGACGTTGAGTAGGGTAAACACGACCGTAACATGCACTAGGCTCAGCCTGACGGTGGCCCGGATGAGTAAATTTTTTGGATTGGAGGACAGGTGCGCCAGATATTCGGGAGGACCGGCGAACCATGTCCACATGTTCTTGGTATTGGCAGGGATTCACGGACGTTATGTCCCGGGTACTGAAAACAAGGGTGGTGATGAGTCCAGAGGTGGCTATTTTTATGGTTTCGGAGGACCCGGGAGACCAGGAGGAGAAAGAGGCAGACATTTTGGCCTTTGCTTCCCTGGTAGCCCGGCGACAAATTCTGCTGGCATGCAGGGACTCAAAGCCCCCGAAATTGGAGGCCTGGCTGTCTGTTATGGCGAGCTTTCTTGGCCTGGTGAGAATTAAATTCGCTCTGGGAGGGTCACTGTCAGGGTTCGCTCGGAGGTGGCAACCATTTATCGGCTTCTTCGCGGAAAATTAATCATCAGCGGCGGGGGGGAGGTAACGTGGATTGGGGGGGTAGTTAGGCTGGTCCTTGTAGGAGGGGAGCTGGTTTTCTTGCACTATATTGATTGTTCTTTGCACACTGTTTTATATTGTTGTTGTTTACTATGCCAAAAAAAATTGTTTATCAAAAAATGCAAAAATATAACTCTGCTTCAATTAAAAGACAGTGCAGCAAGTTTCAACAGCCACATTTTTTAAAGCTGGTGCTAGCAGGGAATCCACAACATTAACCACATATTGAGAGATCAAGAATTAGACATGGACAATATTTGGAGCACCCTCTTTAAAACCCACATGTAATGAAATATTTTGGGAAGAAATAAATTATGGCATTAATTTAATATTACCTATTCAAGAGGCATAAATTACTACAAATCAATAGCTGGGTGAAAACAGCCATTAACCTCCAACCAGGTTGCACAGCTCAAAAGTTTAATTTGAACAGTGACATAGGGAGCCGGCCATCCAGCAACATTAGAAACTAGCTTTATTTTGGAATAAAGAAATTGTAATGCTCGTAGTTCCACCTTAATAAAGAATGTAACTATGTTAATAGTACGTGATAAACACAATTGCCTACAATACTACCACCAGCTTTTCATTCCTCCTTCACCTTTATGATAAAACCAACAGGCAACCTAGTCTCAGTTCCTTGCTAAAACTGTCATTCACTTGGAGGGAGGCAGCGTGTATAAAAGAATGGTCAGGTTGAATTTAATCCACAATTAGATTTTTTTCTCTTCTGCAAAACAGCACATCAGTAGTTGAATACACTGAACCAATTAGCCTATTGTTTTCCATTCGGGAATTTGTTAGGAAGTCCATCTACATGATTCCTAGTATAGATCCTGAATACCACATGCGACACAAGTTACAAGGTAAAATGCCCCCCATGTATTTACAAAGTGGCTGATTAATGCCATTTTAAGGTTATAATTGTGTGCATATTTATACAAATGCACCATCTATGCATGCTCCTCATTTATGTTCCTGGCTGCCTCCAGAGGAACAAGTGTGATGAAACATCCGCTACATTAAGTCTGTAAGGGGGTGTGCACATGATATTTCAATTCTATAAAGTCATATGGTCTCCAATTGTAATAGGTCCACAGAGACAGACGACCCTTTTCCTTTTATTCCTTTTATTTACAAAACCAAAAACCGAACAACCAGGTGCATTCCGCTTGCTATCTACACTGGGAGCGCAGAGGATCGGACACTCCCCGTCTACACCGGGAGTGCAGGGACTCTGACACTCCCCGTCTACACTGGGAGCGCAGAGGATCGGACACTCCCCGGCTACACTGGGAGCGCAGAGGATCGGACACTCCCCGGCTACACTGGGAGCGCAGAGGATCTGACACTCCCCGGCTACACTGGGAGCGCAGAGGATCTGACACTCCCCGGCTACACTGGGAGCGCAGAGGATCTGACACTCCCCGGCTACACTGGGAGCGCAGAGGATCGGACACTCCCCGTCTACACTGGGAGCGCAGAGGATCTGACACTCCCCGGCTACACTGGGAGCGCAGCAGATCTGACACTCCCCGTCTACACCGGGAGTGCAGAGGATCGGACACTCCCCGTCTACACCGGGAGTGCAGAGACTCTGACACTCCCCGTCTACACTGGGAGCGTAGAGGATCTGACACTCCCCGTCTACACCGGGAGCGCAGAGGATCGGACACTCCCCGTCTACACTGGGAGCGCAGAGGATCTGACACTCCCCGTCTACACTGGGAGCGCAGAGGATCTGACACTCCCCATCTACACTGGGAGCGCAGAGGATCTGACACTCCCCGGCTACACTGGGAGCACAGAGGATCTGACACTCCCCATCTACACTGGGAGCGCAGAGGATCTGACACTCCCCATCTACACTGGGAGCGCAGAGGATCTGACACTCCCCATCTACACTGGGAGCGCAGAGGATCGGACACTCCCCATCTACACTGGGAGCGCAGAGGATCGGACACTCCCCATCTACACTGGGAGCGCAGAGGATCGGACACTCCCCATCTACACTGGGAGCGCAGAGGATCGGACACTCCCCGTCTACACTGGGAGCGCAGAGGATATGACACTCCCCATCTACACTGGGAGCGCAGAGGATCGGACACTCCCCATCTACACTGGGAGCGCAGAGGATCGGACACTCCCCGTCTACACTGGGAGCGCAGAGGATCGGACACTCCCCGGCTACACTGGGAGCGCAGAGGATCGGACACTCCCCGGCTACACTGGGAGCACAGAGGATCGGACACTCCCCATCTACACTGGGAGCGCAGAGGATCTGACACTCCCCGGCTACACTGGGAGCGCAGAGGATCAGACACTCCCCATCTACACTGGGAGCGCAGAGGATCTGACACTCCCCATCTACACTGGGAGCACAGAGGATCTGACACTCCCCGGCTACACTGGGAGCACAGAGGATCTGACACTCCCCGGCTACACTGGGAGCACAGAGGATCTGACACTCCCTGTCTATACTGGGAGCGCAGAGGATCGGACACTCCCCGGCTACACTGGGAGCACAGAGGATCTGACACTCCCCGGCTACACTGGGAGCGCAGAGGATCTGACACTCCCCGGCTACACTGGGAGCGCAGAGGATCTGACACTCCCCGTCTACACTGGGAGCGCAGAGGATCGGACACTCCCCGTCTACACTGGGAGCGCAGAGGATCTGACACTCCCCGGCTACACTGGGAGCGCAGAGGATCGGACACTCCCCGGCTACACTGGGAGCGCAGAGGATCTGACACTCCCCGGCTACACTGGGAGCGCAGAGGATCTGACACTCCCTGTCTATACTGGGAGCGCAGAGGATCGGACACTCCCCGGCTACACTGGGAGCGCAGAGGATCTGACACTCCCCGGCTACACTGTGAGCGCAGAGGATCGGACACTCCCCGGCTACACTGGGAGCGCAGAGGATCTGACACTCCCCTGTCTATACTGGGAGCGCAGAGGATCTGACACTCCCCATCTACACTGGGAGCGCAGAGGATCTGACACTCCCCGTCTACACTGGGTGCGCAGAGGATCTGACACTCCCCGTCTACACTGGGAGCGCAGAGGATCTGACACTCCCCATCTACACTGGGAGCGCAGAGGATCTGACACTCCCCGTCTACACTGGGTGCGCAGAGGATCTGACACTCCCCGGCTACACTGGGAGCACAGAGGATCGGACACTCCCCATCTACACTGGGAGCGCAGAGGATCTGACACTCCCCATCTACACTGGGAGCGCAGAGGATCGGACACTCCCCATCTACACTGGGAGCACAGAGGATCTGACACTCCCCATCTACACTGGGAGCACAGAGGATCTGACACTCCCTGTTAATACTGGGAGCACAGAGGATCTGACACTCCCCGGCTACACTGGGAGCACAGAGGATCTGACACTCCCCGGCTACACTGGGAGCACAGAGGATCTGACACTCCCTGTCTATACCGGGAGCGCAGAGGATCGGACACTCCCCGGCTACACTGGGAGCACAGAGGATCTGACACTCCCCGGCTACACTGGGAGCGCAGAGGATCTGACACTCCCCGGCTACACTGGGAGCGTAGAGGATCTGACACTCCCCGGCTACACTGGGAGCGCAGAGGATCGGACACTCCCCGTCTACACTGGGAGCGCAGAGGATCTGACACTCCCCGGCTACACTGGGAGCGCAGAGGATCTGACACTCCCTGTCTATACTGGGAGCGCAGAGGATCGGACACTCCCCGGCTACACTGGGAGCGCAGAGGATCTGACACTCCCCGGCTACACTGGGAGCGCAGAGGATCGGACACTCCCCGGCTACACTGGGAGCGCAGAGGATCTGACACTCCCTGTCTATACTGGGAGCACAGAGGATCTGACACTCCCCATCTACACTGGGAGCGCAGAGGATCTGACACTCCCCGTCTACACTGGGTGCGCAGAGGATCTGACACTCCCCATCTACACCGGGAGCGCAGAGGATCTGACACTCCCCGTCTACACTGGGAGCGCAGAGGATCTGACACTCCCCGTCTACACTGGGAGCGCAGAGGATCTGACACTCCCCGTCTACACTGGGAGCGCAGAGGATCTGACACTCCCCGTCTACACTGGGAGTGCAGAGGATCTGACACTCCCCGTCTACACTGGGAGCGCAGAGGATCTGACACTCCCCGTCTACACTGGGAGCGCAGAGGATCTGACACTCCCCGTGTACACTGGGAGCGCAGAGGATCGGACACTCCCTGTTATACGCAGAGAAAGGGGTTCCCTGATTGGGCCACTTATCAGGGAACTCGTATTCTAATTGGCCAATCTCAAATGCCTGGCCTAAGTCATAACACCGATATACAATCCACTACAATTTAAAACAATCTTCTCCCAGGGTTGGCAATAGACCACAAACTGAACATTTAGGATAATTATTCGGTATTAGATGTGAATGCAATCTCAAGTACATTGGACAACCAGACATTGGTGAACCACAGAGTATACAGACTATTGGTGGGAATCACTGCAGCAATTATTTCAAGTACTGAAATAAATGGGGCAATCATGTTGGGAGACAGAATGCTTTGGAACCAAAGTGTGTTTTAACCATTGCACTGCAAGGGCCAGATGATTTTTAGGCACCAGGGCAATACTGGTAGTTTATTTGTTTAAAAGATTTGGGTTGAAAGAACTGAACATTCCAATCAACGCTAAGTCTCGGTAACTCCCACACTGCTACATATCATTACTGACTTATTTCCAAAAGAGGTAGATTGGTAAAATAGCTCTGAAGTTATCTAGAGGCATGTTCTTGACCTACTGCAGAAACTAAAACATTTGATTAAACCCTTCAGCAAGGGAAATAATGGATTTGTTTACTATATATACAAAACACATTATTTGCATGAGGGATCAGCAAGGTGGTTGTCACATAATTACTGGCAAACAAAAAAAAATTGCTGCCTAGTTAAAAGCATTAAGTATATCCCATAATATGGACAGCGGGCTTCCAGAAATGAGACTGGTGCTGATCACATGAAATGGCTACCCAGTACTGGTGAAATTCACAGCATACTCAATGTTTTCTGCCAGTGAGTACAAGATGTGGAGAGGTTTGGTCGATGCCCAGGGGAGAGGGAAGCTATAATTGGGTCAGAGAGCCTTGGGCAGGGACAGCTCTGGATCTGTCCCAGTCTGGGACTTTTCTGACAACTGGCAGATTCACCACAGTTCAGTTGTATTTTAGGTTTTATTTTCAGTGCGGTGTTAGCAGTTTTCCTACACTCCTGTACCTTTCTTCTCAAAATGTTTATAGTACATAGTCTGTCCCCACCCCTATTTACATTTTTTTTGACCTTTCTAGATGTCTATAATTTTTAAATACGTTTTTTTCCTCCTTTTAAGCAACTTTCAGGTGACCTAATACATTAGCTGCCTTGCTGTACTTCCATCAGCTGGCTTTCTCTCCCTCTTTTACTATTTCATCCCCAATTCCATAGCCTTCAATCGAATGAAGGGGATAACATCAGAACCAGTTTTTTCACTTTGCTGATACTGACCAATCAGCTGTATGTTTCCAGTGTTTACTGTTCTCAAGAACTTGACCATTTTATTCGAATGGCCATTCTGGTGAATTTACAGAGCGGCCCAAAGGTGCAAATGGAATTCAAAGCAAAATCGAAGAATCATCCTTTAGCTTTCACGCAAAAAGTGGACAAAAATCAACTTAATGGAGTTTGACAGTCACCATAGACCCATAGTCCTAATTATCCATAGAAAGAACTCCAGACTACATCCTCAATTCAGTGATAAAAATGCAGGCAAAACAGACAGAATTCAAGTCCAAAAATCAATGCCTGTGGCAATAAAACAGAAAATGGTGGAAATACTCTTTTGGCAGCATATGAGCAGAGAGAAACAGAGTTACCATTTTGGGTCAATCACTTCTCATCAGAATTCATCAAACCTGCTGAATTACTTCCAACATTTTCTGATTTTATTCCAGTTTTCCAGCATCCGCAGCATTTTGCCTCACGTATCTTAAGAAGGTGCTGACAAACAATGACAAAAAGACTTATTTTGAAAATTAAGGAACCGAGGTGTCATGGAATATTGGAACTTGTATGGGAGGTGCATAGAGTTCTCCAATGTACTGCTACCGTTGAAAATTACAAACTGCAGGAAAGGATCTTCGTTTAAGCTGAAAGGTTTAATTAATTTGCACTATAACTCAATTTTACTTTTTAAACTGCAAGATGGAAAGAAATTATTGCAAAAAGATGATTACGGCAATTTAACACGAATGTCAAATAAGGCTCCAGCACTGAAATTAACCTTTAGTCAAAACATCACAAGTCAATAGATTTTAAATCACAAACAACCAGATACCAGTCATTTTGTCTGATCACAAGTACACAGACATTTATGTACTGGGAGCAGAAACTGAATAGATGGTGCAACAGTCACCAGTCTTGAATATTGTGATACAATATATACTGCAGGGATAATACTGCAGGGATATAAAGTCATAAACTGTCATAGAAAATAAAGGGAATATACAGCAGTACCTTCCATATGATCAGAATTACGCTCAGGGGAAAATGCCCCCCACATTTTACGGTATCTTTGTATTTGTATCACTAAGCACTGTGCCTTTTGACACTAAAGAAACCTGCCATAAAAGATCAGAGAGAGCTTAATTTTAATTTAGAACCCTTGTAAAACATTGAGAAAGAGAGATGCAAGGGATGGAATTCAGGCTACAATTCAATTTTGGAGGTCCTATATCCATATAGGGAGCTTGAGGTCTTTACTTTTATGGTTTATGATTTGATTAGATCATTGCTGCCCAGAATTATAACTGGATACCCTTCTCAGCTATACACATCAGATCAGTATATTCCCTAGCTATCTCTATCACTATATTGCTACATACTGACATCCTGTGCTGGGGAATTTATGGATGGGTTCTATTTTCAGAGATTTATTATTTTTATGTCCCAAATTCAATTAATCTCCAGCTTTTCAGGGCCTTACCTCATCAAAATTTTCAAGGAGACAGTTTGTCTTGCACTCGAGCTTTTTTGAGCAGATGCATAATTTTGTTCATATAAAACAATGTATTCTCTATGTAGGAATTATGCAAAGCAGAAATGTGGTTTTGGCACAAGGGAGATGCAATGGTTCAAAAAAAAAGCAACTGTCATGTGGGAAAGAGAAATTAGGTTGGTGAGCACAGGGAGAATGAGGGAGTCAGTAGTTTTTGCAAATTGCAGCGAAGAAGGAAGAGAGGTGACTTGATCGAGGTGTACAAGTTGATGAGTGGCATGGATAGAGTGGATAGCCAGAGACTTCTCCCCAGGGCGGAAATGACTGTCACGAGGAGACATAATTTTACGGTGATTGGAGGGCGGTATCGGGTGATGTCAGAGGTAGGTTCTTTACACAGAGAGTGGTGGGTGTGTGGAATGCACTGCCAGCAGAGGTGGTGGAGTCAGAGTCATTAGAACATTTAAGCGACTCTTGGACAGGCACATGGACAGCAATAAATTGAAGGGGTGTAGGTTAGGTTGATCTTAGATTAGGATAAATGGTCAGCACAACATTGAGGGTCGAAGGGCCTGTACTGTCCTATGTTCTATGTGTACAAATTTCTTACCGGCCGTTTTACCATTATACCACCCACTAAATCAGAACCTTAAATTAGCTTGGTCTTAAATTATTTTCCAAAATGAGTGTTGAATGGCTTTGCCATTATGTTGCTTAGTTAGTAGTCCTCTCTCCTCCAAGTCAGAAGGTTCAAGTCCCACATCAGAGATTTGAGCACAAAAGTCAAGGCCCAACACTGCTGTGGTACTGAAATAGAGCTGCATTATTGAAGGTGCTGTCTTTTAAATCAGACATTAAATGAGACCTGCCTGGCCTCAGGAGGATGTAAAAGATCCCGTCACACTATTTTGAAGGAGGACAGGGGAATTATCCTCGTTGTCCTGGTCATTATTTATCCCCAGTCAACATCACAAAAGCACATTATTGGTCATTAGGGAGCCCTGCTCTGTAAAAATTGGGTGTAGTACTCAAGTACTTCACTGGCTGTAAAGCACTATTAAGACATTTGGTAATTGTCATAATAGAATTTACAATGCATAAGTAGGCCATTCAGCCCATTGAATCTGCACCGGCCGGGAGCTTTGATAACAGCTCCTTTGCCGTTCTCGCTGACCCGTTACTCCACAAGTCCTGTGGTGGTGGCGACACTGCGGATCTGGGGACAGTGGAGGAGGTACAAGAGGGTGGAGGGAGCGTCGGTCTGGACCCCGATATGCAACAACCGCAGGTTTGTCTCGGGTAGGATGGATGGTGGGTTCCAGAGCTGGCAGAGGGCAGACATCAGAAGGATGGGAAATCTGTTCATAGACAGAAGCTTTCCCAGTTTGAAGACGCCAGAGGACAAATTTAATCTGCCGCCAGGAAAGGCCTTTAAATATCTGCAAGTACGAGCCTTCCTGAAAAATCAGGTAGTGGCCTTTCCGACGCTGCTGCCACTGAGGATACAGGACAGGGTGGTCTCCGGCACCTGGGTGGGGGAGGGTGTTGGATATCTGCCAGGAACTACAGGAGGCAGAGGAAACCCCGGTGGAGGAGCTCAAGGGCAAGTGGGAGGAGGAGCTAGGTGAGAAGTTGGAAGCGGGTTTGTGAGCAGAGATCCTGGGCAAAGTTAATTCCTCCTCATCATGTGCCAGGCTCAGTCTAATTCAATTTAAGGTGGTCCACCGGGCACACATGATGGCAGCGAGAATGAGCAAGTTTTTGGGGGTAGAAGACAGTTGTATGAATTAGAACATAAGAACATAAGAACATAAGAACTAGGAGCAGGAGTAGGCCATCTGGCCCCTCGAGCCTGCTCCGCCATTCAATTAGATCATGGCTGATCTTTTGTGGACTCAGCTCCACTTTCCGGCCCGAACACCATAACCCTTACTCCCTTTATTCTTCAAAAAAACTATCTATCTTTACCTTAAAAACATGTAATGAAGGAGCCTCAACTGCTTCACTGGGCAAGGAATTCCATAGATTCACAACCCTTTGGGTGAAGAAGTTCCTCCTAAACTCAGTCCTAAATCTACTTCCCCTTATTTTGAGGCTATGCGAATTCAGGGAGAGAAGTGTGCACCCTACACAAAGGCATGAGATCCAAACTAGAAATTCCTCATTTTAAACCAGTTTTGTCCCTTGGGTGTAACCTCAGATACAGCAAAGAATAAGAGATAACTACCAAGAAAGGAAGATAACTCTCCCCGACAGTATTTGCACTGCCCCCAGGTTGGTGTTAGGAAAGCTACGTAATAAGCAGACCACTCCAGCTCTCAAACAAACTTTGTCTGCTTGGCCCTGAAACAAGATAAACGTGGCCACCAGAATTTATCCCAGAGGCACATACACAAAATCGATGGACTCTCTTTCCTTCCATTATTACCAGACAGATGCCAAGCAAACTCTGAATAGTTTGCTCTGAGAGTCGATTAGTGTTTTAATGGAGGATCCAGTGCTGGAAACCAGTGATGGTTTCAATGGCTTCATGCAATATTTCAGCTTCCATATAGAAAGAGCTCTTCCATCCCTGGGAGCCGACAAGCAGATTGTTATAAAGATAAGCACTAAGAGTAGACAAAACAAGGTACACCAATTTTTAGATGCATTTACTGTCAATGTTCTTTAGTGCTGTTCACAGCCAGTGGGATCACCCTCATTTCTGGAGAAGGAATCAATGCAAACACCATTCAGCAAGGAATGCTGAACTGCCACAAGGTTCTACAGAAATAAAATGTTCCAAACAATAATCACTAACAAAACAATCTAACCCTCTCCCCATATCATTCAATGAATAGCACGTCCATTGTCAAAATCCCCCACCTGGGGTTTACCATTGACCAAAACTGGACCGGCTACATAAATACTGCAGGTCGGACCTGATATTGTGCAGTCAAGTGACTCACCTCATGTTTTCCCAAAGTCTGTCCACCACAGGACAGAAGTCAGGAGTGTGATGGAATACTCTCCCAATTGCCTGGACAAGTACAGCTCAATAAGATAGTCATCATTCAGGACAAAGCCTGATCAGCACCCCATCCACCATCCTGAACATTTACTTTCCTCCACACCAACACAAGGTGACAGCAGTTTCTACCATCTACAAGATACACTGCAGCAACTTGTCAAGGGTTCTCTGACATCTCTTTGCAAACCCACTCAACAAATTAGAACAAGGGCAAGTAGGAACACCATCACCTGTAAGTCACACACCATCCTAATTTGGAAATATTTCACTGTTCCTATATCTTCATTGAGTCAATATCCTCAAATAGCACTGTGGGAATACCTTCATACACCACCTGCAGTTACAGGCAGAAGCTCACCACCACCTTCCCAAGGGTAATTAGGAACAAACAAGACATGGTGGGCTAGCCTGTGACACCCACATCCTGGGTATGAAGTAAAACAAAATGAGAGAAAAAAGCCCCACAAAATAGATACAGCGAGGGGGAGAAAGATACGTCATCTCTCCCAAATATCCAATTTTCTGGGCAACTCTGGTTAAAGATATACCGTCAACAGTAAATAGCACAGCAAGCTCTAGTTGTCCTCTATCTGATTAAGCAATACACCACACCCATTATAATAACTGACAAAGATGTATGAACGCAGCTGAAAATAACTGACGTGGTCACAGATGGCAAACCTTGAGACCCTTCCCATTGGTAGCTAATTGGATCAGGAAGTATTGACTTTGGCAGCGCAAACAGCTTTAAGTTGGCTACTTTCCACTAGTCAATTAAACAAAATACGGACAACATTTCTGGTTGGCTTGCGCTTCTCTTGATCTTTTAGCCAAGCGACCTTAATCCATTACTCAGATGGGTGCAAGTAGTCATCCTTCATTTTGATGCATTTTGTTGGCATTGGGTCTAATTCAGGCTGCAAGTACTGCAAACATCAGCTGCTATCCCACTTTCACCTTTGCCTTTATCCAGATTCAAGCAGTCAAGACTCATGTGACCAGTGCGATGCTGTAGCCAGTTCTAGCTACATGCTGCTGAGCAGATATTGAAACAAGCCCTTCCTGAGAACTCGCTTATTGATATCCCAATTTGTAGAACGCCTTCAGAAAACAAGCTGAGTGCAAGTTTCATTTCCCCTGCCCTCTCCTTCCAGTTTGCAAAGCAGAGAGAGGGGAGGGTAAAGGGTTAGAGAGTGCAGCAGATACAGTGTAACGGAGGGATACAATCATAACTCCCCACGTTAAACCCTGGTCATATACAGGGTCAGTGGAAACCACTTTAAATGGCCCTCAGTTGGGGGAGGGAAGAAGGGAAGCCAGAATTCCAACTCCTCAGTGATCTTCTTTGAAAATTGTGATTTTCTTTAATGAAAAAGTGTGATGGTGATCAGGGGCTAAATCTGGGCTTTGCTAAGGGTCACAAAGAGAAAGACTGGATGCAGAGCAGCAAATACATTTTTGAAATATTATGAACTGAGGCAGCACTAAGTCACTTGACTGGATTCTCCGTCCCGCCACGCCAATTTCAGTTTCACCCTGCCGGCGGGATGCTCCATTTCGCCGGCTGGTCAATGGGGTTTCCCATTGTGGGCAGCCGCATGCCGTCGGGAAAACCTCAAGCTTCCGACAAAATGGAGCCTTCCGATGGTGGAGAATCCGCCAAGTGCGCTATGACTTTTTTGTTAAGTTAGAAAAAAATTTAGCATTTTTTCCACTTAAGAGACATTTAGAGTGGCCAATCCCCTACCTGCACATTGTGGGGGTGAAACCCACGCAAACATGGAGAGAAACCCACGCAAACCCCACACGGACAGTGACCCAAACCGGGATCAAACCTGGGACCTCAGCGCCGTGAGGCAGCCGTGCTAACCACTGTGGCCACCGTGATGCCCTGAATGCTCTATTCCTTGAGGTAACAGAAGTTGGTGCATAGAATAATACCCTTGGAGTGGAGCTTCAGTTAGTGTACATGACATTAGGCTGCAGGCTAGTCAATGGAAGAATAAAAGAGAACAAAGCAGTCTCCAAAAAGTGTAAAAGTCACCTCTTATTGATACACTCTCACGAAACTTCTTTGGGCAAGAGATTAGAGGTAGTTTACAGTTCAGTTCCAGGCAAAAAGACAGAAAAAAACCAGAGCCATTACAGAAGCGAGTCATCACAGGCCTTGCAACAGTTTCCCTGAACACTGCATCTTGCAAAGCCAGCCCGCCCAAGCTGCACTTTTCTCCCCAGCCAATGTGAATGCTGGCAGCCCATCGCACTCGACAAGCAACATGGTACTTGCTGCTCTGCAGAGCAGGAACAAAATGGAGATTAGCACTGCTGCCTCACAGCTCCACGGTCCCAGGTTCAATTCTGGCCTCGGGTGGACTGCCTGTGTGGAGTTTGCACTTTCTCCCAGCGTCAGCGTGGGTTTCCTCTGGGTGCTCCGGTTTCCGCCCACAAGGTCCCGAAGACAGTACTTGTTAGGTAATTAGGACATTCTGAATTCTCCCTCTGGTGTACCTGAACAGGCGCCGAATGGGGACTAGGGGCTTTTCACAGTAACGTCATTGCGGTGTTTGTAATGTAAGCCTACTGTGAATAAAGATTACTTATTATTATTATTATTATTAAGTAGGGTGCTCTTTCCAAGGGCCTGTGCAGACTCGATGGGCCGAATGGCTTCCTTCTGCACTGTAAATTCTATGATTACATCAAACCACTCTCGAGTATTAATTAATCACATTTCAGTCACTTCACATCAAATTTGACCATGGTTAAAAGAGTTTTTGTGCATTATCGAATGCAGCCGACTGGAAAGCTGGGACCACCAAAATCCACCTATGAAAAACAGCCATAAATTTCTGCTTGGTGAAAGATGTCCCAACCCCTCCTTCCCTGACCTTCTTATCCGAGATGACTGAGTTGATCTACTCTACCACACAGTTAAGTGGCCCGGAAATAGCATTGGCCTGTGGGACATTTTCTTCTACTGCTGTCGATAATTCAAGCGTCGCTTGTCTAGGGATACACATAATTGGTGGACTTGAAGATAAACAAGTAACACTGGTTCCTGACAAAACAATTTGAGGAAACTTTTTTTTTAAAACAAGGAAAAGGGGGAAACTGCAAAACATGTGTATGTGGCCACCTCATTCTGTTCTATTGAAGCTGTTACAGAATAGTCTTCATTAAACAGCTTATGCTTCCCATTTAAATCCACACTTCTTTTTGCAATCACTGGATCCTTAATGGAGCAGCAAACTGGATTCATCTTCAAATGGCTACCTGATCTGATCCATAGTTACAGAAATCATGGAAACTTCAGTCAGTCACAATCTGAGATACAGCTGCACAGCACAAGCACAGCAAGCAATAGAAAGCAAATACTGCCTAAAACCCTCATCGTCTCCAGGCCTTAAGGCAGGCTGTGTTCCTTTAGAGAAATTGAAAAAGCATTTTGCAAAACAACGAGATTATTTACTCACAATTGAAAATGCTTTCAAAAATAAGGCTGCGAGCCAAGATCAAAAGAACCTTAATAAGTCCCCTCAGAAGTCAGATTTAATTAATTCTATGATCCCACAAAGCTTAAGCTGAACGGGAATAGAGCCACTTCCCAAACCACCACTTCCAGCAGAACGCTTTTGTTGGTAGCCTTGCTTCATCAATTCATGGAAATTGTGGCAGTAATTCTGCATTTTTGAACTTAATCTGACCTCTCCTCCCTTCCACACCTGCACACTATCTGTCCACAATACTGACAATGCCATTATCTAATTTTGAAAAAAAGTGCTCACATTTAGCTAATGGCAGCATTCTGTGGTCTCCAAAACAAAGCTGTCCACTAGATATACACTGATGAACATCCCTAAAATCTTAAAAGACCATTCCCAACCTCACTTAAATGCTGCACGAATGTTTGGCTCCCAAATAGTTGCAGAGAGTGCAGAGATACTCCAGGCACATGAAAGTATTGGCAATAGGATAATCACTTTGTTGCTCCTTGGCCTTCTGGCGAAGATAATCGTAGGATCAAGCACGAGAGATCAGGTGCAATGCCTGTTCTTGTCAGCTTGGGTGTAGTATGTTCCTCTTGTGGGGACCACGATTTGGATTCAATGTGAATTTGAATTGGTGTTTGGAGCAAGCAAGGGGATGGATTCAGGGCTCTTCCCCTCTCCACTCTGTACATTGTATTTGTAACTCCAAGATAGGTATAATATATATTCTTTTTAAAATCACTTTGTGCTTCTAGATTTGATAAAATTCGTCTCTCTTGAAGAAATTGCCCAAATGTTAAGTATATTTATGGAGATGGGGCGAAAAGCTGTATATTGTGACAAAGGCAGCAATGTGGCACAGTGGGTTAGCCTTGCTGCCTCATGGCGCCGAGGTCCCAGGTTCGATCCCGGCTCTGGGTCACTGTCCGTGGGGAAGTTTGCACTTTCTCCCCGTGTCCTGCGTGGGTTTCGCCCCCCACAACCCAAAGATGTGCAGCTAGGTGGATTGGCCACGCTAAATTGCCCCTTAATTGGAAAAATTGAATAGATATTCCAACTTTATTTTAAAAAGGAAGTATGGTGACAAACAGAAAAAAGCTGCATAATTTGTAAAAGTTTTTGACTCAAATTGTTTAAATGTAAGGACCTGATTCATAAGATTCAAAGTCATTTAAACCAACCAACCAGGGGTTACTATAAAAATATATGGATACTTCCATCTGTGGGATAACCAACAATTCTTATTAATGCCGAGTTTGCCTTTAAAACATTCCAGTACGTTGAGGAATCATTGCTGCTACAGCCTTACAACACATGACCAAGTCGCACTGCCAGTATATTGTGATGTGGGTCTGTCTGATCCCCAATTTCCACATCCTTCAGAAAGTATGAAACCAAGAATTCACTTCAAATCTGACCATGAGTAAAATTGAAATGTATTGAAAAAATTAAAAGCTGCATTAAATTGGGACACTATTCTTAATCCAACGGGTTGATGATATCATCAAAACTGAACTGCATAAAAACACGGAAAGTGTTGCAATATAAATTAGAATTGTGTCCACGTGGATAACTACCACCCACTTCAGAGACCCTCCTACCCTCACAGACCCCAGTGACCTGCTCCCCCTGAGATATGTCATTCCTCAGTTCATTCCAGGCAGTTTAGGCCATGTGAGAATTTAGCTTGACCATAAAAAAGGCTTACATTGCCGTCCCTTCCTCAACAAGATATTTGCACACTCCAAATGTCAGCTGTTCTTATGGGAGGCGTAGCCTCTCAGTTCTAACCTGTGCAATTACAGAATTCCCCCATCTAAAGCTTTCAGTTCTATAGCTTTGAGAAGGAGTCTCCAGACTCTCATTTTTTTTCTCTACACATCACAGAACTCCATGCTAACAGTACAGTTTACTGGGGATGGGGAGGGGGAAAGCGTCACACAGAAGACATCTGCTCATGACAGAGCTCACATTTTTCAGTTTTATAGCCTAATACATCACTGAGTCAATCTATAGAGCCTCTCAGCTTAAGGCCTCATCATTCTAACAGCTGAGGGGCAGGGAATATACACTGTTAATGAAGAAGGCAAGAACCTGACTGCTTTAGTTTTTCAACCCCAAAAGCACTTGCCTAACATACCGATCAACTATTGTGCCAGAAATGTATTCAGGCTGGCGAGGGGGGAGAGGAGGCTGGCTGGGGGAGAAGGAGGGCTGGCGAGGGGGGAGGAAGGAGGGCTGGCGAGGGGGAGGAAGGAGGCTGGCGAGGGTCGGAGGAGGAATGGCGAGGGGGAGAAGGAGGGCTGGGAGGTGGGAGTAAGGAGGCTGGCGAGGGGGGAAAAGGTGGCTGAGGGGGGAAGGAAAGGAAGGGCTGGCGAGGGGGGGAAGAAAGGAGGGCTGGCGAGGGGGGAAGAAAGGAGGGCTGGCGAGGGGGGAAGAAGGAGGCTGGCGAGGGAGAAAGATGGCTGCGAGGGGGGAAAAGGAGGGCTGGCGAGGGGGGAAGAAGGATGGGCTGGCGAGGGGGCGGAGAAAAGGAGGCTGGCGAGGGGCGGAGGGAGAAAGGGGCTGGCGAGGGGGCGGAGGGAGAAAGGGGGCTGCGAGGGGGCGGAGGAAAAGGAGGCTGTCGAGGGGAGGAGGGAGGGCTGGCAAGGGGAGGAGGGAGGGCTGGCAAGGGGAGGGAGGACTGGCAAGGAGGAGGGAGGACTGGCAAGGGAGGGAGAAGGGCTGGTAAGGGGAGGATGGAGGGCTGGTAAGGGGAGAGAAAGGGCTGGCAAGGGGAGGAGGGAAGGCTGGCAAGGGGAGGAGAAGGGCCTGCAAGGGGGGAGGGGGGCTTTGGCAGGGGGGGAGGAGGGCTGGTAAGTGGGAGGAGGAGGGCTGGTAAGGGAGAGGGAGGGCTGCAAGGGAGAGGAGGAGGGCTGGCAAGGTTGAAGGATGGAGGCTGGCAAGGGGAGGAGGGAGGGCTGGCAAGGGGGGAGGGAGGGCTGGCAAGGGGGAGGGTTGGACTGGCAAGGGGAGGTAGGCTGGCAAGGGGGGAGGGAGGGGCTGGCAAGGGGATGGTGGCTGAAGGGGGGGGGGACTGGCAAGGGGAGGGTGGACTGGCAAGGGGAGGGTGGACTGGCAAGGGGGAGGGTGGACTGGCAAGGGGGAGGGTGGACTGGCAAGGGGGAGGGAGGACTGCAAGGGGAGGGTGGACTGGCAGGGGGAGGGTGGACTGGCAAGGGGAGGTGGACGGCAAGGGGAGGGTGGCTGGCAAGGGTAGGGTGGCTGGCAAGGGGAGGTTGGACTGGCAAGGGGGGAGGTGGACTGGCAAGGGGGAGGGTGGACTGGCAAGGGGAGGGTGGACTGGCAATGCAGTGGGAGGTGGACTGGCAAGGGGGAGGTGGACTGGCAAGGGTGG